>NC_137102.1:33942553-34165053 GCF_949357685.1 Gobio gobio | reverse complement strand
TCCATCGAATGTATGGTTAAGTGTTAATAGTGGTCAGTATTTATATCCCCACCCCCCACCCCCACCCCCCGTAGTATATGACCATGCATTGCGTTGGCACTTGGCACGTAGGCCATATATGCTTTCAAATTGCATAAAGATACGGACGATTCGGACGGAGGTATTGAGAGGCTCCCCCACGGACAGTGGCGGATCTAGAACATTTTACATGGGGGGGGGCAAAGGGGTGGCAAAAGGTCTTGGCAGGGTGGCAGGGGTAGACGGTACATGGAAATCCCTATATGTGAATTGCTTTAACAAAACAAACACAAAACCACTTTTAAACTACAGTACTTATTGTTTAATCATGCCCTTACACACTACAAAGGTTTTTAATTCACAACAGGAATAAGCCCAGTGTTCAAACAAAACAAAACAGTATAAAAAGCAAAATGAAAATATAAAAAAATACAATAATTGTGTCCAAGATGCAGTGGACTACAAATATACAACAGTGGACAATACTCAAGTTCTTATTATAATTAAAAACTTATAATTACAGTCCACAAATGAGAAATGACCCATGATCACCCATCTTTTTTAGGAAAGCTTAAGGCGACTGTTGTTGTGCTTTGCAGCAAAATGTTTCGAAAACAGCGTTATGTGTTTCTCAACATGTTACAGTGTTTACATGGTACAAATTCTGGTAAGCTACGCTTTTTTGTTATTTCAATTCAATTAAATTATTGTGATTTTATTTAATATTGACTCATTTGGATAAATATTAGTGTAACGATGTTTGTTCGTGTGGGAAGAAGGAGGCGGGAACCGGCGAACAATAAACAATAAACTTTAATCAATTAAACAAACAAACAAAGTGAAAGTAAAAGCGGCAGCCCCTCACGGACGACTGCCGCACACACATAACAAAACATAAATAAAACACAAATTAAAATCCAGGCCTGGTCCTCTCTCGTCCTTCATTTGAGTCGCTCGTCCTTTTATGTCTCCGTGCTCCCTCATGAGAGGACTCGAGACCGGTGTGCCTCGCAGGTGACGTTCATTCTCAATCACGCACACCGATCTCGCTCGCTCCTCCCATGTCTCTCGCTCGTCCACCTCGCCACAATTAGGCACACAAGATGTACCTGTTACGTCCGGAACTAAAGAAATGGTCGGATTCAATAGCAAGTAAAAGATGTTTATTTTGAGTGTGACAAGAAGGTCTGGACACAGCGAAGATCCTCCAGGAAGACACACTTGGCGGCACAGGGACTCTGTGGACAGCAGCGATCTCCCGTGAGGTGAAGTGGTGAAGACGGTGATGGTGACACAACCACAGGAATCGGTGAAACACGAAGATCAAGGAGCACGGAGAACAACGGGGTGAGGAACAGGAGGTCAGGCAGGAAACAAACCGGACGACATCCAACAACGCTCTGACAATGACATGACAAACAGAGAGACAATAAATAGGGTGCGCTGATCAACCGCAGCTGGAACGCTGATCATCGCAGCAGGTGTAATCAATAATCAGCACACCCAACTTACGCACGCACAACTCATTCAATCAACCCACACACACACATTCACTCATGCGCCCACGTAAAATGTACGAGAGTGAGATAGTGAATTCATGAACCGTGACAGTACCCCTCCCCCTAGGAGCGCCTCCTGGCGCTCCCAGAAGAACTTACCTGTTGCTTGTAATCGTCAATAAGGGAGTGATCCAGAATGTCCCTAGCAGGAACCCAACTTCTCTCCTCCGGACCGTAACCCTCCCAGTCCACCAGGTACTGGAATCCGCGTCCCCTCCGTCTCGAGTCCAGAATACGGTTGACCGAATACGTAGGTTCCCCATCTACGAGACGCGGCGGTGGGGGAACCGGGACCGGCGGATTAAGGTGAGAATGAAAAACAGGCTTTAATTTGGATACGTGAAAGGCGGGGTGAATTCTCCTGTACGCAGGAGGAAGTTTGAGGCGGACTGCCACCGGACTAATGATATTGGTGACAGTGAAAGGGCCAATAAATTTAGGAGCAAGTTTATTAGAAACGGAGCGGAGCGGAATATTTCTGGTAGAAAGCCACACTTTTTGACCCACGACGTATACGGGAGGCTTAGACCGGTGGCGATCGGCTTTAGCCTTGGTGCGCGCCCCCACTTGGAGCAGAGTCTCACGGGCTCTGGTCCATGTGCGGTGACACCTCTGGACAAAGGCGTGGGCGGAGGGGACCGCGACTTCGGAATCCAGACTCGGAAAAATAGGTGGCTGGTACCCTATACTACACTGGAACGGAGAGAGGCCCGTAGATGACACTGGTAGTGAATTATGAGCGTACTCAACCATAGACAGCTGTTGGCTCCAGGAAGAAGGATTCTTGGATACCAAACATCGTAACACTCTCTCCAAATCTTGATTGGCACGTTCAGTCTGACCATTACTCTGGGGGTGATAACCCGAAGACAAACTAACCGTAGCTCCTAGTAATTTACAGAATTCTCGCCAAAATTTGGACACGAATTGGGGACCCCTGTCAGAAACTACGTCCATCGGGAGGCCATGTAACCGAAAAACGTGGTCAATGACAGACACCGCTGTCTCCTTGGCTGAGGGCAATTTGGGCAAGGGAATGAAATGTGCTGCCTTCGAGAATCGGTCCACTACGGTTAAAACAACCGTCATGCCATTAGAGGGCGGGAGGGCGGTGACAAAATCTAGCGCGATGTGGGACCAAGGTCTCGAAGGCACCGGCAGCGGATGGAGTAACCCGTCTGGAGAACGGTTAGACGTCTTACCAATCGCACAAACTGAACATGCCAATACAAAACTGCGGACGTCACGAGCCATTAATGGCCACCAGAATCGTTGCTTTATCAAACCCCTAGTCCGGTTTACTCCTGGATGGCAAGCAATGTTGGAGCAGTGACCCCATTGAATAACTTCGGACCGTAACTCCTCCGGCACAAACAATCGGTTCGGTGGACCGCCGGGCGGAGGCGTTACCCCTTCTAAGGCCGATCTGACCTTCGATTCGACCTCCCATGTGAGTGTGGAGACCACTAGTCTCTCCGGCAAAATACACTCGGGAGTAATCGGGCGTTCGGATGGATCAAAAATGCGAGATAAAGAATCGGGTTTGATGTTTTTGGACCCGGGGCGGTACGAGAGTAAAAAGTCAAAACGACCGAAAAAAAGAGCCCACCGAGCCTGCCTGGAATTGAGTCTTTTCGCAGTTCTAATATACTCCAAGTTCTTGTGATCAGTCCAAACGATAAAAGGTACCCCCGACCCTTCTAACCAATGACGCCACTCCTCCAACGCTAACTTGACGGCCAGCAACTCCCTATTACCAATGTCATAATTACATTCGGCAGAAGATAAACGGTGGGACAAAAACGCGCAAGGGTGCATCTTGTCATCTGAGAGAGAGCGTTGCGATAGAACTGCACCTACCCCCACCTCTGATGCGTCGACCTCTACCACGAACTGACGTGATGGATCAGGGGCGATAAGGATGGGGGCCGAAACAAAGCGGCCTTTCAGTTTGGTAAATGCAGCTTCAGCTGCATCAGACCACCTGAACGTAGTTCTGGGAGAGGTCAAGGCGGTCAGAGGCGCGGCTAGTTGGCTGTAGTTGCGAATGAAACGCCGATAGAAGTTGGCGAACCCCAGAAACCTCTGCAGGGCCTTACGGGAATCTGGACTTGGCCACTCTACCACAGCCTTAACCTTGTCAGGGTCCATACGCATTCCCTCAGACGAGACAATGTATCCTAGGAAAGGAACAGACTGTGCATGAAAAACGCATTTCTCCGCCTTGACAAAAAGCCCATTCTCTAGCAACCTCTGAAGCACTCGTCTGACGTGCTGAACGTGTTCCTGGAGAGATGAAGAAAAAATCAATATGTCGTCCAGGTAGACATATATGAACTGGTCGACCATATCTCTCAGCACGTCATTGACGAGTGCCTGGAAGACCGCTGGGGAGTTGGATAGCCCGAACGGCATCACCAAATATTCAAAGTGCCCCCTGGGGGTATTAAAAGCGGTCTTCCACTCATCCCCCTTCCTGATGCGAACCAAATGATAAGCGTTACGTAAGTCCAGTTTTGTGAAAACGGATGCTCCCTGCAACCTCTCAAAGGCTGAAGACATCAGCGGCAAAGGATAAGTATTCTTTACCGTGATGTTATTCAGCCCTCGGTAATCAATGCAAGGTCGCAGTGAACCATCCTTCTTTCCCACAAAAAAGAACCCCGCCCCCGCTGGAGAAGAGGAAGGTCGGATGAATCTGGAGGCTAGAGAATCAGAAATGTATTTCTCCATGACCTCCCTCTCAGGAATAGAAAGAGAGTAAAGTTTGCCTTTAGGCGGAGACTTACCTGGGAGTAAATCTATAGCACAGTCATAGGGACGATGCGGAGGAAGAGAAGCAGCGCGGGACTTACTGAACACCTCCTTCAGGTCCTGGTACTGGGGGGGCACGTTAGACAAATTCACCACCTCACTCTGAAAAACAGGACGAGACACAGACGAAACGGCAGACACCAGACAACACTCATAACACTTATTACTCCAGGTGGAAACTGAATTATGTCCCCAGTCGATCCTAGGGCTGTGCTGGACCAGCCAAGGATGACCGAGGACAACGGGAGCCAGGGGTGAGTCCAAGAGTAGGAATGAAATGAGTTCCGTGTGGTTGCCAGATGTAATGAGTGTCAATGGTTGTGTGGTGAATGTAATACTGGGAAGTTCTTGTCCGTTAAGTGCGTTGACCTTGATACTGTCCTGAAGTGTAGTGATGGGTATACCCAGAGTGCGTGCCAGTGAAAAATCCATAAAATTACCCTCTGCTCCGGAATCCAAAAGTGCCTGACAAACGTGTGACTGGGCTGCCCACAGCAGTCTTACCGGAAGGCGAGTAGAGGATGAGGTCTTCTCCACGGAGATCCCGCCCGACAGTAGCCTCTGGTTTACCGCCGGGCATGGTCTTTTACCGGGCATCTCTCCAGGTAATGTCCTGTACCACCGCAGTAGAGGCAAAGACCATGGGATCTCCGTCTCTCTCTCTCCTCCCGGGAAAGCCGAGCCCGACCCACCTGCATGGGCTCCAGATCAGCACTGGAACTGACCGCACCCCATCTGTTGGCTTGAGAGCACTCGACATTGGCGGCTTGAGTCCTTCCTCTCGACGACTGCTCCAGGCGACTGAGGCGACTATCCACCCTCAATGTCAGCTCGATAAGACCGTCGAGTCTCTCAGGAAGGTCCAGGGTGTAGATCTCTCTTTGGATGCGGTCAGCCAGCCCATGCAGGAACATGTCCCGCTGTGCCTCCTCGTTCCAATGGCACTCAGCGGCGAGGGTGCGGAACTCAATGGAATAGTCTGAGACCGAGCGGTTGTCCTGACGAAGATCGGCCAGCTGACGTGCTGCCTCTCTCCCCGCCACCGCTCGGTCAAACACTCGCTTCATCTCTTCTGAGAGTGCCAGGAACGAGGAACAGCAGGGTTGACGATTCTCCCACACCGCCGCTCCCCACAGCGCCGCCCGTCCGGAAAGCAGAGTTAACACGAAAGCCACCTTCGCCTCCTCGGTGTGAAAGGTCTGTGGTTGGAGCGAAAAAACCATAGAACACTTGGTCAGGAAAGGTCTACAGAGATTCGGCTCACCGTTGTAGCACTCAGGACTGGGTAGGCGTGGCTCGGGATGCCGGATCGGCTCTGCAGGTGTGGGGGGAAACGGCGGTGGGTTGGGCACAGCAGGACTGGCGAGTTGTTTGATCCTTTGGGTCAGCTCGGACACCTGTGCCACCAAGGTCTTAACCGCGTGTCCCGTGATGTTCAGATTCTCTTCCTGTTGATCCATCCTCGCAACACTTTGCGTCAGAAACTCACTCAGGTCCGATGAACTTGCTGAATCCATGTTATGGTCAGAGCGTTCTGTTACGTCCGGAACTAAAGAAATGGTCGGATTCAATAGCAAGTAAAAGATGTTTATTTTGAGTGTGACAAGAAGGTCTGGACACAGCGAAGATCCTCCAGGAAGACACACTTGGCGGCACAGGGACTCTGTGGACAGCAGCGATCTCCCGTGAGGTGAAGTGGTGAAGACGGTGATGGTGACACAACCACAGGAATCGGTGAAACACGAAGATCAAGGAGCACGGAGAACAACGTGGTGAGGAACAGGAGGGCAGGCAGGAAACAAACCGGACGACATCCAACAACGCTCTGACAATGACATGACAAACAGAGAGACAATAAATAGGGTGCGCTGATCAACCGCAGCTGGAACGCTGATCATCGCAGCAGGTGTAATCAATAATCAGCACACCCAACTTACGCACGCACAACTCATTCAATCAACCCACACACACACATTCACTCATGCGCCCACGTAAAACGTACGAGAGTGAGATAGTGAATTCATGAACCGTGACAGTACCTAATCTCAAGAAAAAACAACTCACCTAATGCTGTAAACATACAGAGCCCTATCAGCTGGCAGTGTTATTTAAGGTTAGAAATAACTCAAATTACATATAATGCGTTTTTTTATTATAATAACAACTTTATTTAATTATATAAATAAAAATATAATAAATATGTAAATATGGTACACTACACATATTTAGCAAAATACTCTCGACTATAGCACATTTCTAGCCAACTAATGTGCTATAGCCTAAATGGCTAAATCATTAAAGGTCCTGTTCTTCGTGATCCCATTTTTCAAACTTTAGTTAGTGTGTAATGTTGCTGTTAGAGCATAAATAATACCTGTAAAATTATAAAGCTCAAAGTTCAATGCCAAGCGAGATATTTTATTTAACAGAAGTTCCCTTTCAAAGCTTACAGCGAACGGCTGGTTTGGACTACATCCTGGTACATCCTGCTTTAATTACGTCAGTAGAACAGTTTGTTGACTAACCTCCGCCCACAAGAATACGCGAAAAAGGGGGCGTGGTCTTGTTGCTCCCTCGTGGAGAAGAGGAAGGGTGCATTCCATTCGACAGGGTCCCTACGCACTGTTCACTGCTCCCTACTCCCTGAGCACGGTATATCAGCTGAAGTGGACTTCGCTGACAATAATCGCTCATTTGGAACGCCCTGCAACGTCATCAAAGAAAGGCAACGACGGGTGCAGATTATGACATAAATTAATATTGTAATTTACTTTACTTTCAAATTGAAAACCATATAATAAGCATACATTTACAAAACACACAGTAGGCTAAAACATATAATCAAAACATTGTCCATTAGTTTTATTAGTTTACTTATAACCTGTATTGACTATGAACAGATTTGAAGCTGCACCTGTCATTCAATATGAAAATACTTTGATTTGGTTAACTATGTATGTAGGCTATTCTTAATGGGCTTTGTAGCGTCTCATCTCGTGCGCTTTCTTTCCCAAGTGCAGCTGCACAGTAAACATTCCTGAGGTAAATAAAGTCAAATATAAAACATGACAGCCCTCAGGTGCTTCTCAACACTTTTAATTTGTTTACATATTCATAAAATATAATATACAAATGTAACAGTTATTGCCATAACAATTCATAAATACTCTAGTTTGTATAATAACTATGAATATGCAAATGCATATGTAAACTCCTTAATCGCAGAGCTGTTTAAAAACTATTCCAACCAACGGCTCTGCACCATCATTAGTTCAGGTTCAGACAGGTGATGCTCGCGACGCGCAAAGACATTTGGGTGATTTTCACTCTCCACTTCCTGTGAAGTGATGTATCGATGTTCCCTTCTTCCCTGCGCCGTTCGCAGTGCCCTTCGGACTGAACATGTTCGCTCCCTTTGAATTGGTATCTCACTTAAGATGGCGGAATACCCTCTGAAGTCCACTTTGCAGTCCACTTACGGTCGAACGGAACGCACCCGAAGTGTTGCGTTCGGATCGGTTCGGTTGCGTTTGTCGCCATGTCGTTCAGACACTGTTATTTTCATCCCGGAGTCAAATCACCTTTGTTTGGCCTTCAGGGGTTGTAGTTTGAGCGCGTTCATCTCCCCGTTATGGTAAGAGGCATGACCTTCCCGGGTAACTTGCGATAAGCTGCTGTCGAATCACAACACGGGAACCGCTGGCACAATCAGAACACGTTACGTATTTCTGAAGGAGGGACTTCATAGAACGAGGAAATTCTCAGGCAGTTTTGAGGACAGTGAAAACAGCAGTATACAGATAAGTAAATTGTGTGAAAAATACTGTTTTTTACACATGAAACATGAACACATGTTATATTGCACATTGTAAACACAATCAAAGCTTCAAAAAAACACAAAAAACGGGACCTTTAAATCATAATCATTAAATGGCTTTCTTGAGGTAAATGCTATGAGACATAATTGTTCTCCAGTTGTTTTATTGACCCCTTTGTTAGATTGATTGGTCGATATTATGTATGAGGAATATACATTTAGGTAAGTTGTAGGCTATTGTTTCTTTCAACATTGTTCATTCGTGTTTATTTACTATTAGCTAGTAGAGATGATCGGTCCACGTGCCGCTAGGGATCTGTCACGTAACATTTACAAGCGCCAAAACGGCATTTATTGTTTGAATTTCGTAATAAAGGTGACAGAATCTGAGAGCTGAGATTTTTTTTTATATCATAAGTAACCTGCTCTGTCTAATCTGTCGGTCTCCGTGTCCTCTTTGCTTTGCTATTTTTCTGTGCGTGAGAGCGTGAAAAGTGTCAATTGCGCGTGTGACGGTGAATGCGTGAGATTTGGCAGTTATGGATACAATATTTTTTTATTTTTTATTAAGCTTTTCTTGTCTTTACTAAAATCAAAATTAGGCTAATCAAAGGGAAGAGTGCTCTTACGAATCACAACCGCTGATTTTGGCTAACGTAATAGACTCGCTGTTTTTGCTGATGCTGAATCGTCTTTGGCATACAATACATTCATTGCAAATGTAATTTTAAGTTAAACGTGTGTTTAAACTACACCTGGGGAAACTCACTTCACCTTCAGGGGCTCTGGGGCAGCTCAGTCTTTCCAGTCGGTTTGTAGGGCCACCGCACCGCAGCAGACTCGCTGTGTGTGAGCCAGACTGAGCGAACGCCGCTCTGCACGTTTGAATCAGGGACGTAGCTAAGTATTTGAGGGACGGGGGGAGGGTATTTTATGTATTTTAATTTGAATACATTTAAAATTAAAAATTAAATGGTTTACTTTTGGTAAATGTATTGGACATACTGGCGGGTTGTTTTTACAAGTACAGTTTTTGGATCATCAAAGTTAGGGGGGCAGCTGGGGGGTAGATCCCCCTGTAGATCTGCCCCTGCCCACGGAGAAATGTGTAGGCCTACTTTACGTTATTGTCACGTATTTTTAAGTATATTTTTATATATGCATGTTGCCCCCTAGTGGGCGATGAAAGTACAGACTACGCCACCCCTTGGACAAGACTGGTAAGTGTCACATGTCTGTCCTGTCTTGTGAAGCACATGTGGTGTGTTGTTGTTTTGGGCTGTGCTCGTGTCTTTGTCTGATCCCTCCCCCTTGTTATCTGATTAGTGTTTGATTTCTTCCACCTGTTCCCTCCTGATTTCTTCCCCTTTATATAGTTCCCATGTGCTCATAGTCTTTGTGGTTACGTTGTATATGTTATGTTATGTCTACGTCTCCCTTCCCGGTATTCCGCTCCCTGAATTTTTGGTTTGTTGTTCGTTTCGGTATGTTATGTTTAGTATTATGTTATGTTTTCCCCTTGTGGGTTTTTGTTTTGTGTTTCTGTTTATTTTGTTAATTAAAACCTTTTTCCCTGCATTTGAGTCCTCACCTCAGTTTCCTTCAGCGTAACGTAACAGAACGTAACCACCAATAGAGGACTCAGCAGGAGGATTTGTTTTTTTTGTTTCCCATTTTTTGCTATGGAGTTTAGCAGACGGCTTCATGTGATGCGGCAGGTAAACTCAAGATACATCCGTCAGCAGGGGGCGGATGTAAGAGAGTTTGCCTGCCAATTCCTTATTGAGGTGCATCATTTGAGCCTCAATGAGTTGGAGAAAGCGGAGGTCTTCAATCTCTGTCTGGATATGCCCCTCAGTCCAGAGGAGATTTGGAGAATGGGAGGTCTTGGGTTCCGGGAGTTTGTCGACCGTCTGGACCCTAGTCCTCCACTGACCTCCACGACTGTTCCGGTGGTCCCAGTCCCGGTGGTCCCAGTCCCGGTGGTCCCAGTCCCGGTTGTCCCAGTTCCGGTGGACCCAGTTCCAGTGGTTCCGAAACGGAGGAGGAGGAGAAAGGTTCCCTCCATGCCTGCTCCGGTGGATCCTGTTTGGGTGCTCCCAGTTCCGGTGATCCCTGTTCCGGTGGATCGTGTCCCAGCTGATCGTGTTCCGGTGGTCCCTGTTCCGGTGGTCCCTGTTCCGGTGGTCCCTGTGCCGGTGGTCCCTGTGCCGGTGGTCCCTGTGCCGGT
The DNA here is from genome assembly GCF_949357685.1 of Gobio gobio. Classification (NCBI taxonomy): domain Eukaryota; kingdom Metazoa; phylum Chordata; class Actinopteri; order Cypriniformes; family Gobionidae; genus Gobio; species Gobio gobio. The sequence continues at coordinate 34,154,615 of NC_137102.1, read as the reverse complement.
GGATCGTGTCCCGGTGGATCGTGTCCCGGTGGATCGTGTCCCGGTGGTCCCTGTGCCGGTGATCCCTGTGCCGGTGATCGTTGTGCCGGTGATCGCTGTGCCGGTGATCGCTGTGCCGGTGGTCCCTGTGCCGGTGGTCCCTGTGCCGGTGGTCCCTGTGCCGGTGGTCCCTGTGCCGGTGGTCCCTGCTCTGACCGCGCCGCCCCGGCGTCCTGCTCTTCCCGCGCCGCCCCGGCGTCCTGCTCTTCCCGCGCCGCCCCGGCGTCCTGCTCTTCCCGCGCCGCCCCGGCGCCTTGCTCTTCCCGCGCCGCCCCGGCGCCCTGCTCTTCCAGCGCCGGCCCGGCGTCCTGAACTCCGCGGGCCGCCCTGGCCGCCTGAACTCCGCGGGCCGCCCTGGCAGCTTGAACTCCGCTGGCCTCTTGAACTCCGCGGACCGCCCCGGCCGCCTGAACTCCGCTGGCCGCCTGAACTCTGATGGCCGCCTGAACTCCGCGGGCCGTCTCGGCCGCCTGAACTCCGCGGGCCGCCCCGGCCGTCCCGGCCGCCTGAACTCCGCGGGCCGCCTGAACTCTGCGGGCCGTCCCGGCCGCCTGAATTCCGCGGGCCGCTCCGGCCGCCTGAACTTTTTGTTTCCCCCTTCCCTCTCTGGTCTGTCTCCCCCGCCCCGCCCTGGTCTGTCCCTCCCGCCCCGCCCTGGTCTGTCCCTCCCGGGTCTGTCCCTCCCGCCCCGCCCTGGTCTGTCCCTCCCGCCCCGCCCTGGTCTGTCCCTCCCGCCCCGCCCTGGTCTGTCCCTCCCGTCCCGCCCTGGTCTGTCCCTCCCGTCCCGCCCTGGTCTGTCCCTCCCGTCCCGCCCTGGTCTGTCCCTTCCGCCCCGCCCTGGTTTGTCCTCCCGGTCCCGCCCTGTTCTGGTGGAGCGTCTGGTAGCCGCTCCATAAGGAGGGGGTAATGTCACATGTCTGTCCTGTCTTGTGAAGCACATGTGGTGTGTTGTTGTTTTGGGCTGTGCTCGTGTCTTTGTCTGATCCCTCCCCCTTGTTATCTGATTAGTGTTTGATTTCTTCCACCTGTTCCCTCCTGATTTCTTCCCCTTTATATAGTTCCCATGTGCTCATAGTCTTTGTGGTTACGTTGTATATGTTATGTTATGTCTACGTCTCCCTTCCCGGTATTCCGCTCCCTGACTTTTTGGTTTGTTGTTCGTTTCGTTATGTTTAGTATTATGTTATGTTTTCCCGTTGTGGGTTTTTGTTTTGTGTTTCTGTTTATTTTGTTAATTAAAACCTTTTTCCCTGCATTTGAGTCCTCACCTCAGTTTCCTTCAGCGTAACGTAACAGTAAGAGCAAGGGGACTCTCTTCTTAAAGAACCACACACAGGCTTAGTTTAGCAAAGTAAAAAGATACAATGTTTATTTTATCTTAGTTAAAATAATGAGTCGCTTTAGATAGTCAATAAATAACACACAAATTCATCATTTAACAGGGATAAGCCATAGTAGAGTGAGCCACCAGAATGTAAGCTTAAACAGGCCCAGGTTTCGATACCACACGTGAGCTAAAGCACACCACTTTAGAGTAGAACAACCACTACAAACTCAGCTTACCCACCACAACAACATTGCTTGTTAAGCTATTACAACAGATGCACACGTCACAGCAGTACACTGCACACATCGGGTTCAAATGGGTGAAACACTCTAAGGAAACCAGACTAGAGCCCGGTAGGCTAATCGATTCTATGGGCCCAATCCACAATAGGCTATTAAAGCAGCACTAGGTAACTTTTCAACCTTCATAATATATTTTCAAGACTCTTGTGATGATACATCGACTTACAATAGGTTGAATGACACGTCTGCCATAGCCTGACGGAGTCTGTATCGTTTTTAATCGTACTTTTAAACTTCGGGTTTCGGGTAATAACCCGAGAAAAAAAAAGAACTACAAAATTCGACTGCTTTACGGCATATACGTCACTTCCACCATCACCCCCACTTCCTTAAATTCGGACGTGCGAGTGTTAGCCTATGTAAGCCTATGTCTAAACGGCGTGTACAAGTTTGGTAGGGGCTACATTCTCGCAAGTAAATACATAAGACGTACAAAATCATATTTTAGGATACTGTAACGCGTGTGTCCGGGCGAAAAATACAGATAGCTCACTCAACGCAACTGGAGTCGATGCAAACACGGAGGCGATTGACATCAAATAGCCCGCACTTTATTCCCCGCCGAACCCCCACGAGAGTCCGGCACAAACTTCACTTTAGTCCACAGCATTACCCAACAAAACAAAAATAAATGATTGTTTGCAACAGAAGGCAGAAAATAATCCGCACACATGGGAGCTCGAGGCGCAGTGTTCACACACACACACAGAACGCAGGTGCTCCAACCGGGGCGAACGCTCTTAAAGGGGCCACACTATTTTCCTACTCGTTACAATACCTAACATGTCTGTGATATTTGTTTATTTGTCTTGCCTCAAGCTAAAATGCAAATCGACTTTTCAAATTTGAAGATTCATCTATGGTAGCTTGATATTATATTGACGATATATGGTTATTACCAACCACTCAAACATTGAATTGAAGTATCATAGATTCTGTAAAACGGTATCCAATAGACTAGACTACTATAATGACGCTGGCTTGTAAACGTGAGCATCGCGATCATTTGGCGTTTGAAAAAAAAAATTAAACCCATGAAATTATATTCATATGACATGCTGAAACATATGCCACTGTACCTGGGATGAAGACATTTCACACGCGATGCAAGCAGAACACCTGCATGTGAACTCCTGCAGTGTTCAGGGCTATCATAGTTGTCATGCAACAAATGCACGTGCGATGCATCCCCTGATGCAGGATGACAGTTTACGACAGTAGTAGAGAACAATACTGTTTCCCAACTGTAGGGGGAGCCCGAGAGCAAAAGTTACCTAGTGCTGCTTTAATAGGGAAGGGGGAGGGAGATAAACAAAAAGAAGAAACCACTAGCCGGTGGCCACCATCAGTTCACTAACACGCATATCTTACAGCCCACCGACTAGTGGTAAAATAAAAAAAAATTAAAAAAAATACAATAAATCAATAAACCAAACGGAAAAATGTCTATGAAGCAGCACCTGTATATATACACATTCAAACACATTCAAGAGAACAGCAGCCGACAATCTGACTGCTGTAGCCTCTTTTTGCAAGCTAGCGATTGGGTGAGTAGACAGTGTTCCGTGCTTCACGCATTCACCAGGGTCACTGGACGCTTCTCTATACGCTTGTCACTCTAGGCTTTCCAAACGTGTTTTGGAAACGCATGCACCCACACAAAACAGTAGCGCCGTTGGCAATCACTCGGTAACACCTTGCATGACAAACAGCACCCAGGAACACTGCTGCACTCCAACGCGTCAGTAGCTAGCTACCATGAATGGCTCCCGGCATGAGGACCCCAGGTGCCTTCTTCTTCTTCTTCTCTTATTTAATGGCGGACTGCAAACAACGTTTAGGTGCATGCCGCCACCTACTGTACTGGAGTGTGTATAATCATGTAATTTTAAATTCTACTCCATAACCCTGAGTCTTTTAAAAAAGTAAATAAAGCCATCCTAATGATTCGTATTCCTTCTCCATCTCCTTCTGATCCCAGTATCCCTACCAGATTCCACTCCCTCCCTGCCTCCTGAACCTTATCTTTAAACACCTGTCTTTCCACTTCATTCAATGTACAGTACAATATTATATGCTCAACATTTTCTTTAACCCCACAGTTTTCACAGTTCTCACTATTCCTTTTCCCCATTAAAAATAATGTACCATTCAGCCCTGTGTGATCCACTCTCAGTGTTGTCATTACAATTTCCTCACGCCTGGTCTTTTCCATGAAACTCTTTATACTGACACTTTTTTGTATTTTATAAAATCTCCTACCTTTCCTGTCTTCCTCCCATCGTTTCTGCCATATTTCAAGACCTTTCCTTTTAACCACTGCTTTGCCTTCGCCTTTTCCTAGTGGAATTGTAATTATAATTACTTTTAGCAGTGCCTCTTTGGCCAGTTTATCTGCCATCTCATTCCCTTTAACCCCCTCATGTGCTGGTACCCAACAAAACTGAATATCTATACCACCCCGATATAATCTAAATAAACTGTTAAAAAGTTCTATTAGTAGATCCTCTCTTATTGATGTTACTGCCTGAATACTTTTAATTACAGCCAAAGAGTCTGTGCACAGTACCACCCTATCAGGTCTGACCTCTTCAACCCACTGTAATGCAATAATGACTGCTACTATTTCTGCTGTGTACACTGATAACCGGTCAGATAGTCTTTTGGAGAAATGGATTTTAAATTCTGGTATATATACTCCAACTCCCACACATTCCTGTTTATTCTTGGATCCATCTGTATAAATCTTTAAATAATTATAGTAACTGTTTCTTATGTAAAGGTTTGTTTTAACTCCTATTTCCTCCATTCTCCATTCTCTTTTCTTTTCCAATATATTAATATCAACCTTTACTTCTGGAAAGAGCCATGGTGGAATTCTACTAACTGGATTGGCCGTGGTAAAATTTAAAGCTTCCATTTCATATTCCCTCACTCTCATTTCTCTTGTCCATCCAAAACCAAGCCCCTGAAACTTGGAATACTCCCAACATTCCTGTATTGTTTCTTTTGCTGGGTTTTCTTTCCCACTTCCTTTCAACCTAATCCAATACGCCATCGCCAGTTTCTCTCTTCTCAACTCCAAAGGCATCTCTCCTGCTTCTATAAGAATAGCATTAATGGGGGTTGTCTTAACCGCTCCGGTGCATATACGTAATGCTCTATACTGTAATACATTAATTTTTCCAAATATTGTTTTTGCCGCTGCACCATAAACTATGCAACCATAATCTATTGCTGACCTCAGGCAAGCCCTATAGATGTTAATTAACGACTGCCTTTCTGCACCCCAGTCACATCCAGCCACAGCTCTCATCAGGTTAATAACTTTTTTACATTTAGTTTCTAGATGCTTAATATGCGTTTTCCATGTACACCTACTATCAAACCATAGTCCCAAATACTTAAATTCATTTACTTTCACCATTGTCTGCTCATATAATGTCAAACTTTCAACATGACACTTTCGCTTCTTTGTAAACATCATATAACAAGATTTACTTGTCGACATCTTGAATCCCCATTTGTATGACCACATCTCTACTTCCCTAATTGCTTTCCTTATGTTACCTAATACATATGACACATTCTTTCCTCTCATCCAAATGGCCCCATCATCCGCATATAGTGCTGTTTTTATGCATCCATCCATTTTTGAAAAAATATCATTAATCATTATGTTAAACAGTATCGGACTAATTGCACTACCCTGGGGAATACCATTGTCTACATTCAATTCTGTAGATACCTCTGATCCAACTTTAACTTTAATTTTCCTCCCTGTTAAAAAGTCCATAACCCAATTATACAACCTTCCTCCAATACCCATACTACTTAGTTTAATAAGCAAACCTTCCCTCCACATGGTATCATATGCCTTTTCTATGTCGAAATATACAATTGTCATTAGTTCTTTCATTTTCAATTTCTTTTCCACATCATTACTTACCCTAACTAAAGCATCTGTTGTGGAGCGCCCTTTTCTAAATCCACTTTGTATATTGGTCAGTAAACCTCTCTGTTCCAATATATGTGATAATCTGCGAACTATTATCCTCTCCATCCATTTGCACAAGTGGGATGTCAATGCTATGGGTCTATAGTTATCAGGATTAGCTGGGTCCTTACCAGGCTTGTTGAAAGGTAATATTACTGCACTTTTCCAACTATGTGGTATTATTCCATCCCTCCAAATTTTATTAAAAAGTCTTAATATTAACTTAAATGATTCAACTGGTAACTGTTTGAACATGGCATAACATAATTGATCTTGCCCAGGTGCTGTATATCCAGTGCCCATCAGAGCTATATTGAGTTCTGACATTGTAAAATCCACATCTAGTATTGACATGCCATCCTCCTTTTTTAACTTCACTTCCTTATTCTCTCTAAGTGCAAATTCTTTCTGCTGTTTATGTATATCACTAAGGTGTTCACAACTGTGTACTGCCACAAAAGTCCTCCCTAGCACTTCTGCCTTTCCTTTATCTGATACTATCATCTTCTCTCTATCAATCAAAGCTGGAATTTTAACCGACGTCCTTTTCCCACTCATTCTCTTGAACATAGCCCATATATCCCCTAACTCTACTCCTCTGCCTATGGTAGAACAGAATTCTCTCCAGTTTCTCCTTTTGTTATACTTTATTGTCCTACGTGCCACAGCCCTTTTCCTTTGATAATCTAAAACATTCTCGCATGAAAGATTTTTCTTTAATGTTCTAAATGCCTTGTTTCGTTCTTTAACAGCTCTGCTACATTCCTCATTCCACCAAGGTACCACTTTCTTCCTTCCCTTTGTTGTTCTTTGTGGGATACTCCATATTGCTGCATTTATAATGTGTTCTGTAATTTGCTTTGTGCATTTTTCTATATTTCCATCAAATGTAACCAGATTAACTGACTCTTCACAACATGTCCTAAATTTTCCCCATTCTGCTTTCTCATAACACCATCTGGTTATGGACATCCCTTCTTGGATACAAATGTGTGTATTAATTACAGTGAGAACTGGGAAATGATCACTTCCTATGGTAGTTTCTCTCTTAACATGCCAATCACATGTTTTAACTAAGCTTTCTGACACCAGTGTAATATCCAAGCATGATAGAATACCCCTATTCACATCTATTCTTGTACCCTGTCCATTATTAAGTCATACCAAAACTCTTTCTTCCATAATTTCTTCCATTATGTTCCCATTACTATCTGTATGATTACTACCCCAAAGGCTATTATGCGCATTAAAATCTCCACACCATATTTCTTTCCTGTATACACTCCCTGCCATCTCTTTTAATTTGTCAATAATTAATTTTTTGCATGGGTTATAGAAATTGATTAACTTAATATGACCCTCTTTCCTTGGACTACATATCTCAACCATAATACATTCCATATCCTCTGGACAAGGGAGCTCTCTAAATGCCAGCCCATCCTTGAGAAAGGTAGCACACCCTCCACCATTTTGATTGTTAGGCCTATCATTTCTTATAGAAGTAAACCCTGGTATAACAAAGTCCAAATGTGGTTGTAACCAAGTTTCTTGTACACATACTACATCTGGAACTACATCTAATTCATAAATATATTTTTTAAATTCTTGACCATTAGCTATGAGGCTTCTGGCGTTCCACTGTAGTATGTGCATTACCATAATTAGTGTTCTAACCCTCAGTTTGTGCATTTTCCCCATTTCCAAGTACTGTTAACAATTCATGTATCTGATCTGCCTTAACATCTATATCAAGAAATCTTTCTGCTGCCTCCACAATAGCCTTAATTCTATCACTTTTCTTTTTCAACTGTGACGCAACATTTATAGTGTGACAAATGAAAACCACAAAGTTTATCTTCTTAACTGCCAATGTTTCCTTATCAACTTCACACTTGTGATCACATGTAACCGGAGTATGAACAGGAGTCTGCCTTTGTGTTTGGTTAACTGCTACTATGTTTCTTTGAACCATTCTACTGGGTCTTTTATTTGATGCCGTTTCTCTCACTGTTTTTAGAGCTTCTGCATAAGACACTTTACTTAGTATCTTCACCCTCTGGGCTTCTCTGGCTTCTCTTTGTACTTCACATCCTCCAAACGCAGCACTATGCTCACCACCACAGTTACAGCATTTAATCTTCGTATCCTTTTCACATTTACCGTACTCATGCTGACCACCACATCTAGCGCACCTCAACTTTCCTTTGCATTGCTGTGCTGTATGTCCCATTCTTTGACATTTATAGCATCGAATAAGTTTGGGAATATACTCTCTCACACTGTAATTCATGTACCCTATTTGCACTGATTTAGGTAGAGTTTTCTCAAATTGCACTACAACCGATAGTGTTTCCTTTAATGATCCATCTCGTTTACTTTTAAGCCGTGTGGCTTCAATCACTTTACCTCCCTGAATCTCATTTTTTACATCTTCCATTGACATACTCAATGGTACACCTGATATAACTCCTCTCACTTTTGTCATTGCCCCTGGTATGTGTGCTTTCATTCTTTCCCCCTGCAGTGAGGACATTTTCAGTATCTTTTCTTGTTGTTGTTTACTAGTTGCATGTATCAGTATTCTTTTATTTCTCATAAACCTAGCAAATGTAATTTTACCAATCTCTTTCTCAATTGCCTTAGTAAGTTTGATCGGGTGGTAATGTCCACCATCCTGATTAAACTCAATAATAACTTTCCATATGTTTCCTTGACCACTCTCCATGTTATCAGTTTTCTGTTTCTCAGACTGATTAGATCTCAGTTTCTTGCTTGTACTTCCCTCGCCAGTCTCGCTATACTCCGACCAACTTTTCCCTCTATTTCTTGCTTTTAAAGCCCTTTTCAATCTTGCTGTTTTGGGGATCGTCCAATCCATTTCATCTCCATCTGAACTAGTTGACATGATATACAGTCACAGTACAGTTTATGCAAATCCGCCAAAACACTTGCTCAATCAGCAATCCTACCGCGTTTCACTTCCGCTTTCTCGACCAGCTGTTCCACACTCCGAACCACCCACTCTCACAGGCGTCCCAACCACCCCAGGTGCCTATACACCTGCCTGCGCTTAATTGCCAACCTCTCCCACCCACATTAGGTGACGTAGCAATACGGGAAAGAGTGAAAGTGAGCGAGAGGCGGAGAAAGAGGGAGAAGAGGGGGAAAAGAGAGCGCCCCAAATTCACAGGCTACATGCATATGAGTGTTCAAATGTGAAAATTGTATCTTGCACATTCATATTCTTATATTCTCTGTACATGGATCGCGGGAAAGGGGGACGGCCTGGGTGCGGGTTACTTTTGAGATCTGGTACAAATATTATATTCAAAAATGCATCATGAACGATTAATAATTAAATAATTGCGATCTCGATTCAAACACACACAATATTATCCCTAAATGACAACGACGACTCTATCTAAACCATCGAAATTATGGTCACATTAGTAGGCCTATTATTTTTTTGTAGATAGATTTTATTTTATTTGGCTGTTTAATGTTTTCAGAATCGTGGGAGGAACGTGATCTCTTAGGCTATCTGCATATGTCTTCAAAAAATACAGATTATACAGTCATCAATAAAATAATATATTTGTAGCATCTAATTTATACTATTGGCCCTTATATTACAATTTACAGTCTTACTAAACTGTAAAAAGTACAATCTTAAGTGAATATGTTGCCTGCCTTAACAATTATAATGCATCATGCGCTTCTATGCATCACGTAACATTGCTCAAATTTATTCAGTAGCCTTTCCCTGCCTTTTTTTATTTTTTATAAATAAATCAAAATAGTACAAAAATACATTTCAAAGAAAGTTTTTCTCAATCTTTTCCTCTGGTCAAATAGTATTTTTAATTGATTTACACTGTGTGCAGAATTATTAGGCTCGTTGATTTTCTGATCATATTTTTTTTTTCCAGGCACATTTTACCAATTCCAAACCACATTAAACTTAATAACTACTATTCATTTAGTATTTAATAATGTATAAGTGACATATAATTGTTCATGAAGGCTGGAAATGAAAAACACCTTCTATTCAGGTGTGCAGAATTATTAGGCATGTTTTCTTTTACAGATAAATTGAGCCAAAAAAGAGATTTAAAGGAATAGTTCACCCTAAAATGAAAATTGTGTCATCATTTACTCACCCTCAAGTTGTTCCAAACTTGTATGAGTTTCTTTGTTCTGCTGAACACAGATGATATTTTGAAGAATGTTTGTAACCAAGCAGATAGAACAACCATTGACTACCATAGTAGGAAAAAAAAATACTATGGTAGTCAATGGTTGTTCTATCTGCTTTGTTACAAACATTCTTCAAAATATCATCTTTTGTGTTCAGCAGAACAAAGAAACTCATACAAGTGAGTGAGTAAATCATGACACAATTTTCATTTTAGGGTGAACTATCCCTTTAACTCAGACTGAAAAGTCAAAAATTATTAGATGCCCATTGTTTTTTGAGTAATGTATTGTTGTCTTTTTAGGTCAAAGAAGAATTCAGGAGGTTAACAGCTGTTGAGTTGGAAACAACATTCATGGCAAACCTGGATAAACACACGGATGCACTCCTGTCTTTGTTTCGCACCAAGGGAGGAAATGCTGGACAGCAAATTGGGGAAATTTTGACTATGCTAAACCAAGTACGTGGCTACTAGTTTGTTGTAGGGTTGTCAAAGTACTGGTACTTCAGTAACAAGTCGTTACTGAAATGTTAAAAATGTGACCCTTATACCAGCATTTCCCCCTAGCATTTTGAGTGCTGTTGAGTGGATTAACTTAAACGCCTCTGATTGGCTATTGTGTTTACATGCTCATCAGAGATGTCTGTGATTGGCTACAGTGATCAACGCACGGAAGCCCGCTGATAGACGGCTGCTTTCAAACGCTCATATGTGTATCTGTGTGAGCACTCTGTAAGAAAGAGTGTAAGAAAGATTACAACATGTTTTTGAAGCATTGATCACTGTAGCCAATAACAGACATATCTGTTGAGCATGTGAACACAACGGCCAATCATAGGTGTTTAAGTTAAACCACTCAACAGCACTCAAAATGCTAGGGGGAAATGCTGGTATTGTCACATTTTTTAAATTTTAGTACCGACTTGGTTCCTGAGTACTGGTACTTTTGACAATCCTAGTTTGTTGGCATCATTAATTTGTTGTGGTGTATAGCAGCAGAACTTGAGCAGATTTTTCTGTTCTCTTTCTAAATAAATTTTGCTTCTAACTCCATTTGCCATCAGCAGTTACACCGTCAATGGAGATGAGTAGGTCTCTGTAAAATTGGATTAAAAAAGCCGCAATTTTGTTTTATGTACCTTTCAGACCAGTCCTGTCGAAAAACGTAGAGAAGTTGTCATTTCGATGCTTAATTGTCTAATTCTCTGAAAATCCTGAGAATCTCATCAAGCATTATCAGGTGAGCATATAAAAACATACAAGAGCCAAGTTGTACTCCAAACCTAAATAAACAACTTGTATAATGGCAATTAATTCATTTAAATCAAATGTGATATAAATCAAATTATAGGCCGTGAGAGACTTAGTACTTTATTTAATATATATATATATATATATATATATATATATATATATATATATATATATATATATATATATATATATATATATATATATATATATATATATATATATATATATATATATATATGTGTGTGTGCGTACATTGTTTAAAATATTCTCATTTTGTGTTATTTCAATACAATGTATTTTTTGCAACAATCTGAACAATACCAAGTGGTTGCAAGAAAATGTACATTTGCTTTTTTATTTTTTATTAAGGATACTCATGGGAACGAGGAGGAACTGGGACAGCTCACATTGAGGATCATCACGAAAAGTGGCTCAACAGATGATCCTTTACAGACTGGGATAGTGCTGGAAGGCATAGAGGTGATGACAGGGTTGGCAGGTGTTTCGAAGGCTTGTGTTTTTCTACTTGGCCTAATTTACGCAATTAATCTGAGTTACCCCAAAGAGCTCAGATACTCATTTGAATTTTTTCAGAAAATTCTACTGGAACTAGACAGTGGAAAACTTTCTCCAAAGGTTTACTCTCTGAAGAACAGGCTTCTTTGCTGAAATAAAATATATTGATGGTGTTGTTCTGACCATTACGACTCCAAATATCTTTGAGTCACAAACATGTTTAGCCATACGCATCTGGTTCTAGTAGAGTGTTAATATGCAAACATTTGATTGCAGTCTTGTTTTATTCTCAGGAAGTTCATAGCATTTTCCAAAAGTACATTTTTGTTTTGGAAAAATTTGAATATTTTAGGGCTGTTAAACGATTAATCGCAATTAATCACATCCAAAATAAAAGTTTGTGTTTACATAATATGTGTGTGTACTGTGTATAATTGTTATGCATATTTGAATACACACACATACATATATATATTAAAGAAATAGTTGCATGTATATACTGCATATATATTTATATTATATATAAATATAAATATTTTACCTTCCCGTGGGCCCACCACTCACGGGAGGGACCATAAGGGGCCGGTGCGAAGCGAATCGGGCGGCAGTCGAAGGCGGAGGCCTAGACGACCCGATCCCTGGACACAGAATCTGGCTCTTGGGACATGGAATGTCACCTCGCTGGCGGGGAAAGAGCCTGAGATTGTGCGTGAGGTTGAGAGGTTCCGACTAGAGATAGTCGGAATCACCTCCACGCACGGCTTGGGCTCTGGAACCACACTCCTCGAGAGGGGATGGACTCTTCACCACTCTGGAGTTGCCCATGGTGAGAGGCGGCGGGCTGGTGTGGGTTTGCTTATAGCCCCCCAGCTCTGCCGCCATGTGTTGGAGTTTACCCCGGTGAACGAGAGGGTCGTTTCCCTGCGGCTCGGGGATAGGTCTCTCACTGTTGTGTGTGCCTACGGGCCGAACAGCAGTGCAGAGTACCCAACCTTCTTGGTGTCCCTGGGAGGGGTGCTGGAGAGTGCTCCGACTGGGGACTCCGTCGTTCTACTGGGGGACTTCAATGCCCACGTGGGCAATGACAGTGAAACCTGGAGGGGCGTGATTGGGAGGAACGGCCCCCCTGATCTGAACCCGAGTGGTGTTCAGTTATTGGACTTCTGTGCTAGTTACAGTTTGTCCATAACGAACACCATGTTCAAGCATAAGGGTGTCCATCAGTGCACATGGCACCAGGACACCCTAGGTCGTAGGTCAATGATCGACTTTGTGGTCGTTTCATCTGACCTGCGGCCGTATGTCTTGGACACTCGGGTGAAGAGAGTGGCGGAGCTGTCAACTGATCACCACCTGGTGGTGAGTTGGATCCGATGGCGGGGGAGGAAGCTGGATAGACTCGGTAGACCCAAACGTACTGTGAGGGTCTGCTGGGAACGTTTGGCCGAGTCTCCTGTCAGAGAGATCTTCAACTCCTGCCTCCGGCAGAGCTTCGACCAGATCCCGAGGGAGGCTGGAGATATTGAGTCCGAGTGGACCATGTTCTCCACCTCCATTGTCAAAGCGGCCGCTCGGAGCTGTGGACGCAAGGTCTCCGGTGCCTGTCGAGGCGGCAATCCCCGAACCCGGTGGTGGACACCGGAAGTAAGGGATGCCGTCAAGCTGAAGAAGGAGTCCTATAGGGCCTGGCTGGCTTGTGGGACTCCTGAAGCAGCTGACAGGTACCGACAGGCTAAACGGACTGCAGCCCGGGTGGTTGTGGAGGCAAAAACTCGGGCCTGGGAGGAGTTCGGTGAGGCCATGGAAAAGGACTATCGGCTGGCCTCGAAGAGATTCTGGCAAACCGTCCGGCGCCTCAGGAGGGGGAAGCAGTGCCCTACCAACGCTGTTTACAGTGGCGATGGGCGGCTGTTGACCTCAACTGGGGATGTTGTCGGACGGTGGAAGGAATACTTCGAGGATCTCCTCAATCCCGCCATCACGTCTTCCATTGGGGAAGCAGAGGCTGGGGGCTCAGAGGAGGACTCGTCCATCACCCAAGCTGAAGTCACCGAGGTGGTCAAGAAACTCCTCGGTGGCAAGGCACCGGGGGTGGATGAGATCCGCCCTGAGTACCTCAAGTCTCTGGATGTTGTGGGGCTGTCTTGGCTGACACGCCTCTGCAGCATCGCGTGGCGGTCGGGGACAGTGCCTCTGGGATGGCAGACCGGGGTGGTGGTCCCTCTTTTTAAGAAGGGGGACCGGAGGGTGTGTTCCAACTATAGGGGGATCACACTTCTCAGCCTCCCCGGGAAAGTCTATGCCAGGGTACTGGAGAGGAGAATTCGGCCGATAGTGGAACCTCGGATTCAGGAGGAACAGTGTGGTTTTCGTCCTGGTCGTGGAACACTGGACCAGCTCTATACCCTCTACAGGGTGCTGGAGGGTTCATGGGAGTTTGCCCAACCAGTCCACATTTGTTTTGTGGATTTGGAGAAGGCATTCGACTGTGTCCCTCGCGGCGTCCTGTGGAGGGTGCTGGGGGAATATGGGGTCCGGGGTCCTTTGCTGAGGGCTGTCCGGTCCCTGTATGACCGAAGCAGGAGTTTGGTCCGCATTGCCGGCAGTAAGTCAGACTTGTTCCCGGTGCATGTTGGACTCCGGCAGGGCTGCCCTTTGTCGCCGGTTCTGTTCATAATTTTTATGGACAGAATTTCTAGGCGCAGCCAAGGGCCGGAGGGTGTCAGGTTTGGGGACCACACGGTTTCGTCTCTGCTCTTTGCGGATGACGTTGTCGTGTTGGCCCCTTCTAACCAGGACCTTCAGCATGCACTGGGACGGTTTGCAGCCGAGTGTGAAGCGGCTGGGATGGGGATCAGCACCTCCAAATCCGAGGCCATGGTCCTCAGTCGGAAAAGGGTGGCTTGCCCACTTCAGGTTGGTGGAGAGTTCCTGCCCCAAGTGGAGGAGTTCAAGTATCTAGGGGTCTTGTTCACGAGTGAGGGGAGGATGGAACGGGAGATTGACAGACGGATCGGTGCAGCTTCTGCAGTAATGCGGTCGATGTACCGGTCTGTCGTGGTGAAGAAAGAGCTAAGCCGTAAGGCGAAGCTCTCGATTTACCGGTCAATCTACGTTCCTACTCTCACCTATGGTCATGAGCTTTGGGTCATGACCGAAAGGACAAGATCCCGGATACAGGCGGCCGAAATGAGCTTTCTTCGCAGGGTGGCTGGGCGCTCCCTTAGAGATAGGGTGAGAAGCTCAGTCACTCGGGAGGAACTCGGAGTAGAGCCGCTGCTCCTCCACATCGAGAGGGGACAGCTGAGGTGGCTCGGGCATCTGTTCCGGATGCCTCCTGAACGCCTTCCCGGGAAGGTGTTTCGGGCATGTCCAACCGGGAGGAGACCCCGGGGAAGACCGAGGACACGCTGGAGGGACTATGTCTCCCGGCTGGCCTTGGAACGCCTCGGTGTCCCCCCGGAAGAGCTAGAGGAAGTGTCTAGGGAGAGGGAAGTCTGGGCATCTCTGCTTAGACTGCTGCCCCCGCGACCCGGCCCCGGATAAGCGGAAGAAGATGGATGGATGGATAAATATTTTATATAAAAATATTTTTAAAACAAATCTTAAATATACACAAGCATTTCTGTGTATTTTTTTATACATAATAATTATACGAGGCACACACATATATTATGTAATCACAAACTTTTATTTTGGATGTGATTTATCGTTTAACAGCCCCAGAATATTTAAAAAAGTGATGCAAAGAGTGAAAAAAAAAATCAAGGAAGTGACCTATTGTGAAGATTGCAATCTCTCTTACAAAAAAGGTTTTCTTAGGAAGTTTATCGCATGTTCCAAAAGTAAATGTTGGAAAAATTTTAATATTTTAAGAAGTGTTGCAAAGGGTAAAAAAAAAAAAGTGTCCTTTTGTGAAGATTGCAATCTCTGTCTTACAAAAAAGAAAGAAAGAAAATGCTTTGGTTTTGTTCTAGTTTTATTCCTTGCATGTTCCAAAAGTAAATGTTGGAAAAAATATTGCAAAGTGTGAAAAATCAAGGAAGTGGCCTGTTGGAAGTGAACTTTCATTTGCCGATTTGCCAAATTTTGTTGTACATTCCTGATATGTGGTTTCAGGCTTCACAATTGCTTTGCAACCTGTGTTAAAAAAATAAAGTGAAATGCTTAATTTTGTGATTTGCATGTCTAATTTATTTTAAGACATTGAATGTACTGGAGCAGTGCAGTAAGCACTTAAATTTTTAAGTAAAAAAATATGATGGATTTACTTAAAATATATATGCACCATTTTTGCATCATACTTTTTAAGTAAACCCAACTTGGAATAATTTTACCTAAAATTAACAAGAAAACCTTTGTTATATGTACTTAAATATTTGAGTTCACTCAACATTCTTTACTTAAAAATATGTGTAACATGCAAGTATGTGCAAGTTGTGTTTACTTAACATTACTTAGTAGATTCTATCATGTAACATATATTTTTAAGTAAAGAATGTTGAGTGAACTCAAATATTTAAGTACATATAACAAATGTTTTCATATAAGTAAAATTATTCCAAGTTGGGTTTACTTAAAAAGTATGATGCAAAAATGGTGCATATATATTTTAAGTAAATCCAACACATCATTTTTACCAGTGGCAACGTAAGCAATGACGCACAACCAAGTGAACGAGACGGAGGGAAGTTAACGAGTGAAGGGCATAAAAACGAACTGGAACGCAGCATTGGTCTGACCCCCGAACATTATTAGGCTATTCCATAGTTTAGGTGCCAAAAATGAAAACGTCCTCCTTTAGTGGACTTAGATAGGTATTACCAGAAGCCCAGAGTTTTGTGAACTTAAAGATTGTTATGGGTTATTAGGTGATAGAAGATCAGTTAAATACACAGGAGCTAAACTGTTTAGGGCCTTATAGGTCAGTAGCAATACTTTATAATTGATAAAAGGTAACCAGTATAGGGATGTTAGAATTGGTGTTATGTGATCATATTTTCTTGACCATTACTCTATCAGCTGCATTTTTGACTAATTGTAGCTTGTTTATTGAGGACAGCCAGCAAGTAGGCTAATGCATTACAGTAATGTAGTCTAGAGGTCGTGCATGCATGAACTAACCTTTCTGCATCAGAGACAGATAGCATGTTCTGTAGCTAAGCAATGTTTCTGAGGTGGAAGAAGGCTTTGAAATAGGATTTTCAAAAGACAAGTTGCTGTGTATTATAACACCCATGTCTTTTACTGTAGCGGATGAAGTAACAGTACATCCTTCTAAATGCAAATTATATTCTAAGAGATTCTGTGTACAGGTTTTTGGTCCAATAAGTAATACCTCAGTCTTATCTGAATTTAATAGGAGAAAATTACAGGTCATCCAATATTTTATATCTTTAACCCACTCTGTCAGGATAATTTAGAGATTTCATCTGGTCGTGCTGAAATGTATAACTGAGTATCATCGGCATAACAGTGGAAACTAATTCCAAGTTTTCTTATAATATTACCAGATGGCAGCATATATATTGAGAATATCAGAGGGCCTAAAGCCCTAGTAAGAGCACAATTGAGCAGACACAATTTTTTATAGTATTTTAGACGAAAATGGAAGATTTGAAATAGGTCTGTAATTTGCCAATTCATTTGGATCTAGTTGTGGTTTCTTAATGAGAGGTTTAATAACAGCCATCTTGAATGGTCTTGGGACATGACCTAGAGTTAAAGATGAATTAATAATATTTAGGCTCTTCTGCTACAGGTAACAACTCTTTCAGTAGTTTAGTTGGTATTGGATCTAGTAAACATGTTGTTGGTTTAGAAGCAATGATTAGTTTATTTAGCTCTTCCTGTCCTATAGTTGTAAAGCACTGCAGTTGTTCTTCAGGGGTGATAATTGAGGCTGAATCGTAAAACGCTGTCAATGGTTGTACATCTATAATTGTTTTTCTGAAGTTTTTGATTTTTTTAGTGAAGAAATTCATAAAGTCATTACTACTAAACTGTACTGGAATATTTTCTTCAGCTGATGTGCGTTTATTTGTTAATCTGGCCACTGTACTAAATAAAAACCAGGGGTTGTTTTGGTTATTTTCAATCAGTTTATGGTAATGCTCAGCCCTGGCTGCTTTTAGAGCCTTTTTATAACGGGATCTTTCCATGCGATTCTAAAGACCTCTAAACGTGTTTGTTTACATTTGCGCTCTAGATTACGAATTTCTCTCTTGATAGCGTGAGTAATATTGTTGTACCACGGTGCAGTACTTTTCTCTCTCACCTTTTTTAATCTGATCGGTGCAACAATTTCTAATGTACTAGAGAAAATGGTGCTCATACTGCTAGTCATTTCCTCTAGTTCATTTGTGTGTTTGGGTACACTGAGCAGCTGAGATAAATCTGGTAGGTTATTTGTGAATTTATCAATAGTGTTTGGGAGAATTGTTCTTCCTGGTCTATAACGCGGAGCAGTATGTAAAATATCAGCAGTACGCAGTGTGCACGTTACGAGGTAGTGATCAGTGACATCATCACTTTACGGTATGATATCTATATCAGTAGGATTGATTCCATGTGATATAATTAAATCTAGTGTATGATTAAAACGATGAGTGGGCCCATTTACATTTTGCTTGACCCCAAAGGAGTTTAATAAATCTGTAAACGCAGCCCCTAGCGCATCGTTTGTATTATCTACGTGAATGTTCAAATCACAGACAATCAGTGCTTTATCGACAGTAACCATTGAATATATGTAATTAAGACATATATTCAAGAAATGTATTAAAACAGAAAGACGCTACAGTTTCAGCCTTACTCAAAGGCTGCGAAAACAGCCGAGTTACGCACCTCAATCCATTCCCGACGATCTTGGTTTGCTTCTTATTTATTAAATATACAGCCAAATAGGTGATTAAATATGGATCAAAATTAAAAATACAATTTATGCTAAACAAAATTAATTGTAAAGAAAAACTTTCTAGAAAACAAAATTCAATGAAGTGATCAAAATCCATGTCCCCAGACATATGCGCATCTGATTATGTGCCTTACTCATGCTGCTCACTTTTCATAATCAACATATGAAATTAAAATAATAATAATATTTAAACATAGCCTAACCATGAAACTAAATAAGCTACGTTTTCTTTAAAGCTACACTATGTAACTTTTCCGTCCACTAGAGGTCGCCTGTTCAAAACAAAGGCGTAGTTTGATGACGCCACGTTTGAGCGCAGAATCTCGGGACATGTGGTCTTCACCTCACAGCCGGTGGGAAACAGTCAGGATAGGACTCGGGCAGAAATCATGTTCATGGATGCGATTATTAACATTACTGTAGTGAAGCAGAGCAGGACCGAGTGTTGTGGAGCTGAGCAAGGCCGCAGGAGCGATTGAAGAGCGGGACAGTTATTATGGCATAGTCGCCGGCGGGACTTTTATTATGACACAGTTGCCGGCGGCACTTCCTCTTCTCCAGTGCTGAGTGAGAGGTAACGCAGCTCTGTTTATCGTATTAGATATATCTGAGTGTGTTGAAAAGGAAGTTATGACGTTCGCTCGGCGGCTGCTATGACACTTGTTCACACTGCAGTGAGAGTAAAGCGTTTCACTGAATAAAACCGGAGACCGAGGGTGACGCAGATATGACGCAATCAACAGGCGACTCCCTCACACGCATAGCTCACACGTCCCGGCTCCTTGGTTAAAATAGCAATTTTCTCACGATTTACAAATAGTTGAAAACATTTGGGATATTCTAAGTCCTCAACTGAACAAAATATATAACACTGGCCTAGTGATTTCTGGATGTTTTACTGCAAAAATCCTACATAGTTCACCTTTAACCCTCTGTCTGACGAAGTCGTCGGCGCCTTCTAAGGGATTTTTTCCTTTATGACAGCAGAAACAACTCACAATACTCCGTCATTTTTAGGCATACAGATAGGCTAAGTGCAAGATATAATTATAAACAGTAAACTATCTACTTTTATTTGTGTACACTCACAATAACAGCCAAGGCCGTGGACTCAGGGAACAGATTATTTTGCACTCCACTCCAAACGCTGTTCATTTCAAAAATATATTTTGTTTATTAAACGCAAAAGCATTTCTAAATTCAGTTCATATTTCCAACAAACGAAATTCCAAGCCAAAATAACGAAGCGGTAAAAAAATACTTTGAGTTACCACCATCAAATTCAAACATTTCTCTCTTCTCTATATGTGGCAATGCGTCACAATAACCTTACCTGGCGTATGTAAAAGTCGATCATTCTTTACAGATGATGGTATGTTTGGACAGAAGACGAGTTCTTTATTAAACGAATAAAAAACAATAGAATATAAAATGCCACAATTTATTAAAACCTTGAAGCAGATAAGAGAGAGAAACACCCAGAAACACCTCATATGTGCTGCTCAAGTATGTGCTTTCCTTGCCATCAGTGCTTGAATAACACACACGTCTCTTTCCATTAAAAATAATGGCGTACGGTGGCTGGGATATACATAAACCTAACAACCTACGTAGCACGAGAGGGAAAAAATGGTTTTAGTCGCATAACATCAGTTAATGGAAACGCTGTCATTTCGCTATATTTTTTTATCGAGTATTAGGAAATATCACAAAAGTTTTGCGCAAATCTGTAATGAAAAAAAAAAGCTTCTGACCGGCGGAAAAATTTGTTAAATTAATGAATTAGATTATGAAGAATGACGATTTGTAGATCGTGCTTTTGCTTTAATACACACCTTCCGCAATCTATTTTTCAATTACTTTTAAAAAGTGGTGGGGACAATATCGAACCTGGCAAAAAGTGGTGGGGACATGTCCCACCCGTCCCACCCGTAAATTATGCCTATACCTACTGTATAGAAGAGTAAGTATAATATCTCTGTTGTGCTCCAGTTGTCAGATAGTCCCTAGACAATGTATTAGGCTATTATTTACTACTAGCTTTTCACACTTTGAAATAGTTAACCCTGGGTCATTATAAACCCTGGGTAAACGGAATCCTGTGTTATCTTGCTTCACGTTTCACACTAGTCATAATTTACCCGGGGTTAACAATTTAATCCTGGGTATTCATAAACTGACGTTTTACATTGTACATTCCTAAACCCTGGGTTGACGTTCTTATTTGCATATTTGCGGGGTCAGTGTCATTGACTGGATGAACGCAGCACGCGTCCTGTTTACATACAAGCTCTAGCATTGCGTATCCTTGTATTGCTCGCCTCTACTATCAAGTTTATACCAAGCCTGCAGCACTCCTCTCAGAAACTGAAGCCGACGCGCCGCGATCGCCCCCAGGTGGTTGGTCCCAGTATAGCTCATAAACCCCACCCCTCCATGTATTACAATGGACGCGAGACAAACTAAATAATCAAATTACACTTCAAATAATTGTTTCCTAAAGATGGTTTAAGTGTTCGTTTTTTAAATAAGTAGTTTTAGTTAGTTATTTGATGCTATAAAAACGGGGGGGGGGGGGGGGGGTCGGGGTGACGTCATGATTGACGGCTTCTCTGAGTGAAGTTGTCACTGAGGCACTAACAGACTTTTTTCTGGATTTTTGGGAGGAGATTGGAGCTTTAGCTTTAATTTCTAAATTTCCATAACTGTTTATTTCACACCAACACAATGAATTGTTCTGCATCTGCGAGAGTGTGGGCGGGCTTTTGATAATTGTGCCTCTACTTCCTGCTCTCTACCGCGCAGATTCTGATACTGTGCAGACTGTGCAGACTCGGTCCCAAATCTGCGCAAGATGTCAGCGCTGTGTGCGGGCCTCCGAAAGCTTATATTCTCATCAGCGGAAACGAATGAAGTTGCGTCGTCCATATTTTTTTACAGTCTATGGTTTATATTAAATGGACATTTCAGACTATAAAAGTAAGAAAAAACGTCTCTTCTTCACTCAGATTGTTGCGTTTTCTGTCAGCATTTGACATTTTTCATTTCAAATGCTGAATTTACTGTTTATATTCAATGCGCAGTGTTTCCGTGACTGTCCAAAGTACACAAATAGAGTGTACTTTGGACGCTTTAACAATCCGTAGCAGTGGATGACTATTATTCTGTTGCATGTGACTGAGGAACAACTGATGAAGTTTGATCTTTGGTTGACCAAACAGCGGGAAGGGGCATTTCATTCCTGCCCATCTCTACATTGGCAAACAGCCCTTTCCACTGATTGGTCAGCTGTCATCAGTTGTTCCTCAGTTTTGTCCAACAGAATAATAGTCATCTGCTGCTACAGCTGAACTGATTCTAAAAGCATTTTTTGCAACTACATTTCATCTCTGTCTCATCAAACTAGACTAACTTGTGGCTTGACACAAACCATACCGGGCAGAGCCTAGATTTGGAATGCTTTATGTGTAGTTCATTAATATTATTTTACGGAAAGTTTTATTTTGTGGCTTAAATAAATTACATGTTACTCTGAGACTTACAGGTTTGGCTTGGTCAAAAATTTTACATTCAGCTGTCACAAATTTGTTGACTTATAAAAATCAAGATAATTGTTTATCAGGAAAGGAGTGGTTTTGATGTACAAAGTTGTTTTATTGTCTCTTATAACAAAAATCTTTTATTTAATCTCATGAAAATGCAGATCTTGTAATAATAGTGAAAAATCATCTTTTAAAACTTCAGTTATAAAGCTCAACTTTAAAGCTCAGTTATTAGCCCTTAGCAGATTTTGACTCGAATACAAACTGTAAACAAAGCAGTTGTAACGGGTAGATCCACTGGAGGCAAGTTGAAGGACCCAAGTGCAGTTTTATTTCCAACAAAACATAAAACAAGGACTTGGCATGAACTATAACAAAAACTCACCAACAGCGGGTTACAACATTCAATACTCGAAAAAGACACATGGCAAACATGAGGGCTAAAATACACACACAGACTAATGACAAGACAAGTGACACCTGTGAACAGTGATGAGACAATGAACCAATGACATGACAACACATGAGGGCATGGGAATCACGTGACAAGACCAGGAAGTGCACGACAAGACTGTGAACATGACAAACTCAAACATATACATGAACATAAACTGAAAACCGAACCAAGAACAATGAACATGAACCATCACCAAAACACCCTGTGACAGCAGTGCTTGCTTAAAATTTTTTATATCAATCATGCTGATTACCCAGCTAACAGGGAACGTTTCCATAACTTTCACTAACGTTATGTAAAAGTTATGTAAATGTTAGAAAAAAACATTCCTAAAATAATGTTTCAGGAACATTCTTATAATGTTTTCATAGTTCAAAAACATTCTCGTAACGTTGAGAGGAAACATTCTTAGAACAACATTGTTGGAACGTTTTTATGATGTTATTTGGGCTTGACTGATGTTCTCATAATGTTGCGCAAAAACGTTCTCACTACAACGTTCTTGCAACGTCTTTATCATGTTATTTGTGCTTGACTGATGTTCTCATAATGTTGAGTGAAAACGTTCTCACTACAACATTCTTGCAACGTCTTTATCATGTTATTTGTGCTTGACTGATGTTCTCATAATGTTGAGTGAAAACGTTCTCACAACAACGTTCTTGCAACGTCTTTATCATGTTATTTGTGCTTGACTTATGTTCTCATAATGTTGAGCGAAAACGTTCTCACTACAACGTTCTTGCAACGTCTTTATCATGTTATTTGTGCTTGACTGATGTTCTCATAATGTTGAGTGAAAACGTTCTCAAAACAACGTTCTTGCAACGTCTTTATCATGTTATTTGTGCTTGACTGATGTTCTCATAATGTTGAGTGAAAACGTTCTCAAAACAACGTTCTTGCAACGTCTTTATCATGTTATTTGTGCTTGACTGATGTTCTCATAATCTTGAGTGAAAACGTTCTCAAAACAACGTTCTTGCAACGTCTTTATCATGTTTTTTTGTGCTTGACTGATGTTCTCATAATGTTGAGTGAAAACGTTCTCATAACAACGCTCTTGCAACGTCTTTATCATGTTATTTGTGCTTGACTGATGTTCTCATAATGTTGATTGAAAACGTTCTCATAACAACGCTCTTGCAACGTCTTTATCATGTTATTTGTGCTTGACTGATGTTCTCATAATGTTGAGTGAAAACGTTCTCAAAACAACGTTCTTGCAACGTCTTTATCATGTTATTTGTGCTTGACTGATGTTCTCATAATGTTGAGTGAAAACGTTCTCTTAACAACGCTCTTGCAACGTCTTTATCATGTTCTTTGTGCTTGACTGATGTTCTCATAATGTTGAGTGAAAACGTTCTCAAAACAACGTTCTTGCAACGTCTTTATCATGTTTTTTGTGCTTGACTGATGTTCTCATAATGTTGAGTGAAAACGTTCTCATAACAACGTTCTTGCAACATCTTTATCATGTTTTTTGTGCTTGACTGACGTTCTCATAATGTTCAGCGAAAACATTCTCATAACGTTCTTGGAATGCCATAATTTTAGAAGTAATGGGAACAGAAATTATTATATTATAAAATTAACAATTTTACTGATCTTTCTTTAATTAACATGGCTGCAGCTTTTATTTTTTCTTACCTCTTAAGTTTAACTTAAGAAATAAAATACACTCCTGAACAAGAACCAATAACTTTTATTCTAATTGTTTCCCTATATTGTCCTAATGACAAATTTATGATTGGTTTATAAACTACCCACACTCTGTTATAAATCATCATGTATTTTATGAACAAAATGTAATTTCTTAGCACAGAATAAGCCAGAACATATAGGCTATATCTTATTTTATATTTTCTGTATTTTAAAGGTTATGTCAATAACCACTGCATTACTGTAAAAAAGGTCGTTTTTCAAGCACCTTATTAAGACCTATATTTACACGCGCCCTCTAGCTGGCGTAAAAATAATGACAGTCTGTTGTCATTATAAATGTTACCAATCAAAATGCGTGTTCATTTAAACGCAACGTGTGGACTTTACGTGAACATTTAGAATTTTTATTTATTTATTTTATTAACGACTACACTTTCCCCATCCCTAAACCTACCATTAATGATCTATAGTGCATAGAATCTTTATGAGCACATGCGTTCCGTTCCCTGGGATCGAACCCACGATCACATGATCACATGATTGTATATTGATATTGCAATGCTCTGCCAACTGAGCTACAAGAAACTGTAAATAAGCTTAAATTTAGGTTCCTATAGGTCCTATTTCAGGGGCGTGACAAACGACTTATATAGGCATATTGGTTGGAGAAAATGTTGCATTGTGAATGGATCGTCAGATTTTGTTTCCCAAAGACTTTTTTTTATTCTTGAACACGGGTCGGCAGAATACACGTCTGTTCGCTAACCACTAGACTACCACAGCTAAGGTAGCGCAAGTGCATTGATCTCGCGGCAGTGTTAATTTTGACAGCATATTTTGATTTAGTTTTAGTCATAGTCTTTTGACTAAATTGCCATTTAGTTTTAGTCATATTTTAGACTAACCTGAATTGTTTTTAGTTTTAGTCTAGTTTTAGTCAACTAAATATCATAAGATTCTTGTCGACTAAATCTACAGTAGATTTAGTCTCCTAAATTCTAATGAGTTTAGTTAAATTGTAATACATTAAGCATTTAAGTATTACATAACCAACTGCACTTGAACTGACATTTTGACATAATTTTGTTTTTGACATTAAAAATACACGAAAGAGAGCTCAATTCACTTTTTTGTTTGTTTTTAAAAACATCTATATAGTTTTTATAACTTTGTATTTCTGTTTTAGTTAGTATATCATGTTAAGCTAAAGCTTCAAATAAGTTTGTTTGTTTATTTTTTTAATTTCAGTTAACATTTATTTAATTTCAAGTAACAAAGATTTGTTTTAATGGTTTTAGTTAACTATTATAACCCTGACACTTTATTTAATATGTGTCAAATACTGGTCTTTCCTCCTGACTATGAATTAAATGGGAATGAAATTAAATACAGTTTATTGTGTAAGCAAAAACGAATATATAATGCGGGACTTTTAATTATAAACCAGCTGGAAATTCACAGGGACTCTTATTTTGAAATCTCGGCTTACAATTGCAGTTGCAGGAGTTCATTCAAGTTCGGATGAGGAGATAAACTATGCATTGTTACAACCATCTAAAACATATTACTATATAAACATCGTAAAGTAAACATTGTCATTATTCATCAGCATTAGTTCATAAACAATAGTCTGGCATAAATGTGTGTTATTGATTGATTGAGCCGCTCAGGGGTGCGTTTCCCAAAACCATAGTTGCTAACTAAATTAGCAACTTTGATGATTGCAATGCAATTTCCCATTGCCAACGACCTAAGTTGCTAACAGGTTAGCAACTATGGTTTTGGGAAACGCACCCCTGGAGCGCTGGATTGGGGGGGTGTGAGCCTGTAGGCCGTGTGTTTTCCAGCGGTTAGATCAGTTCAGATCAAATGTGTGCATCTGTTACACAGGACATCAGTTCTGACTGGATCTCTTCCCTAATAGACCCTCACTAACATTTTCGTCTCGTTTTTATTTGTTGACGAAAATTACAGTTGATTTTCGTTATAGTTTTTGTCATCCAACACTAGTTTTTATTTAGTTATCGTCTCGTTTTCTTCAGTGAAAAAAGGTTGTTGACAAATAATTTATTAACACTTAAAAATTAACACTGTCTCGCGGTCATACACCGATTGGTCAGTGATGTGCTTTACTGTCTGTGGTGCTGTGCACTTCAGATCAAACATGCCATCTTCCAAGTTCTGACGTCACCTCGGTGTATACGCTCCGTGCAGCGCCATTTTCAAATCAATGGTATCCAAAGTCTGCAGTTCACCTTTATATATGTCGACTTCTGAGGCCAGATCGCAGACCATCTAAAAGGTGTGTCGATTAGAAGTTAGTGTTTTTTGTTGTTGTTTTGTTATATATGCAAAATTTGTAAGACTGGGTCGTACTCCTGGAGCCCTTTTCAGTAAGGAGGTTCAACCAACTCTGAGTTTAAACCTGAACTCTGAGTTGACTTACTCTGAGATGGGAAACTTTGAGTTTTGGGTTTCAGAACAGCCATGGGCGGATCTACAGGGGGGCAAGGGGGGGCAGGTGCCCCCCCACTCTAGAGCCTTGCCCCCCCAGCTGCCCCCCTAACTTTGATGATCCAAAAACTGTACTTGTAAAAACAACCCGCCAGTATGTCCAATACATTTACCAAAAGTAAACCATTTAATTTTTCATTTTAAATGTATTAAAATTAAAATACATAAAATACCCCTCCCCCCGCCCCTCAAATACTTAGCTACATCCCTGATTCAAACGTTCAGAGCGGCGTTCGCTCAGTCTGGCTGTCACACAGCGAGTCTGCTGCGGTGCGGTGGCCCTACAAACCGACTGGAGAGACTGAGCTGCCCCAGAGCCCCTGAAGGTGAAGTGAGTTTCCCCAGGTGTAGTTAACACACGTTTAACTTAAAATTACATTTGTAATGAATGTATTGTATGCTAAAGACGATTCAGCATCAGCAAAAACAGCGAGTCTATTACGTTAGCCAAAATCAGCGGTTGTGATTCGTAAGAGCACTCTTCCCTTTGATTAGCCTAATTTTGATTTTAGTAAAGACAAGAACAGCTTAATAAAAAATATAAAAATATTGTATCCATAACTGCCAAATCTCACGCATTCACCGTGAGACACACGCAATTGACACTTTTCACGCTCTCACACACAGAAATATCGCGAAGCAAAGAGGACACGGAGACCGACAGACTAGACAGAGCAGGTTACTTATTGTATAAAAAAAAATCTCAGCTCTTAGATTCTGTCACTTTTATTACGAAATTCAAACAATAAATGCCGTTTTGGCGCTTGTAAATGTTACGTGACAGATCCCTAGCTGCACGTGGACCGATCATCTCTACTAGCTAATAGTAGGCTAAATAAACACGAATGAACAATGTTGAAAGAAACAGTAGCCTACAACTTACCTAAATATTACCTACCTTATATGTAATTTGAGTTATTTTTAACCTTAAATAACACTGTCAGCTGAAAGGGCTCTCTGTATGTTTACAGCATTAGGTGAGTTGTTTTTTCTTGAGATTAGGTACATAGGTGCCTAATATTTATCCAAATGAGTCAATATTAAATCAAATCACAATAATTTAATTGAATTGAAATAACAAAAAAGCGTAGCTTACCAGAAATTGTACCATGTAAACACTGTAACATGTTGAGAAACACATAACGCTGTTTTTGAAACATTTTGCTGCAAAGCACAACAACAGTCGCCTTAAGCTTTCCTAAAAAAGATGGGTGATCTTGGGTCATTTCATTTGTGGACTGTAATTATAAGTTTTTAATTATAATAAGAACTTGAGTATTGTCCACTGTTGTATATTTGTAGTCCACTGCATCTTGGACACAATTATGGTACTTTTTTATATTTTTATTTTGCTTTTTATACTGTTTTGTTTTGTTTGAACACTGGGCTTATTCCTGTTGTGAATTAAAAAACCTTTGTAGTGTGTAAGGGCATGATTAAACAATAAGTACTGTAGTTTAAAAGTGGTTTTGTGTTTGTTTTGTTAAAGAAATTCACATATAGGGATTTCCATGTACCGTCTACCCCTGCCACCCTGCCAAGACCTCTTGCCACCCCTTTGCCCCCCCATGTAAAATTTTCTAGATCCGCCACTGAGAACAGCTGAATTGAGGTATAGTTCAATCAACTCTGAGTAGACTGACTCTGAGTTAAGCACATGCACTCCAACTATGAAAAGCCACGATCAATGGAGCTACGAAATTACGATTCACCATGGCAACAGCACCCAACAAAAATACGTTTGCATACTTCCGGGTTAATATGTAAGTTTAATTCTTAATTATTTTAATTAAGTTTAATTTTCATGGTATCCAAAAGGCAAAAAAAGAATGTGGCAGCAGCTAAAAATGAAAAATAAAAACATAATTCAATCAGATAAAGCTTTAAGCATAAAATGTTCAGGGGTGTTGGTTTAATGACTTTACCAACATTTGACATATTAATTAAATATCATTCAGTGTCCAATGTGCAGCAGCTTTTCCCACATATACCCTTTTCACAGACTGTGATGACGTGTTTTAATGGTCATCAATATTGTAAATCCTGCAACGTTTTTTGTATTTATAAATGTATGTACATTTATAACACTAATACTTTGTATTATATTACTTTTGCATCAAATTACAAAAAACAAGTTACCGCTGCTGTGAGAGTGTTTCTAATACAGTGTCTACGGGAGTGATGGTGAAAATTAACATCTTTCTCTCTTTCCACATCAAACTCACTCTATTTTTTCCATCTTTTTGAAAGTTGTGAAATCACTACTGTGGAGTTTTTCTTTTGCTATTTGAGCAAATGGGGACACAGAAAATATATATTTAATGTATTCTTTCATTCACCGCTATAAAAGTTAACCCTATGATGACTTCTGCTCTGAGAAACCCAGAAATGTGAAAAGGGTCTATGCTCTTTTCACATAATGAAATGTTCTCTGATCCCACCTGTTACATTTATTAATTAGGGTAATGACATTAAACATTTGACTTCTACTCAGGCCAGCCAAACACCAGCACCACTGACAGATGAAGAGGAGATGGAGGAAGAATATTAACATCCAACAGGAAAAAGAATAAAGTATTTGTAGGAAATAAAGATGACCATAAAAATTGTAAATAAATGTATTTAACAGCTGTGGTGGTGGTTATGGCATATATCTTGGACTACCATCTGGCAGCATCCTTCCATTCCATACAGTAATCCGTTTTCAGAAAGTGTGATGATGGGAATATGAGTGTCATCAAAGCGTCCAACCACTGGAAATCCTAAAGGAAATTCTAATTATCAGGTTACTTCTATCAAGTGAACGTGAGGTTTATCAAGTGAACGTCAGGATCCTTCCTGTATAAAAGGACATGCCATTTTTGTCAGTTTGACAGTGTCCCCATGATGCAAAATATGAGCAATTAATGAATGTACCTCCACTGCAAAGAATGCTTTTCTCACTATGAATTTTTGTCAAGTGGCAGATAATTTAATTTGTTTTAAGTAAACTTCGCTTACTTTAGATTTAGATTAAATTTATAATTTTTTGATATTTGTACTTGAAATACGACCAAAATACTCAGTAAAAAAGCATTTGTGCAGTTTGAATGAATGAATAAACTATTTAAACACAGTTGGCGCTTTAAAAAAGGGGAGGAGACTGAAAGAAACTCTGGGTTTATCAAAGAAAACCTGCTCCTGACCAGGTTAGGTTCACAGAGTAAGTTACCCTGGTAACTGACTCTGAGTATAAGTTACCTCTCTTTCAGAAACGGGCTTGACTTACCCTGCTTTCTCGGGTTTGACATACCTCCCATTCTGAAACAGAAAACGTCTCGGTTACGTATGTAACCCTCGTTTCCTGAGGAGGGAACGGAGACGTACGTTAGTGACTAACGAATGGGGGTTTTGCCTAGAAGCCAATT
The DNA here is from genome assembly GCF_949357685.1 of Gobio gobio. Lineage (NCBI taxonomy): Eukaryota > Metazoa > Chordata > Actinopteri > Cypriniformes > Gobionidae > Gobio > Gobio gobio. Next base: position 34,124,480 of record NC_137102.1, on the reverse strand, counting down.
ACCTTCGAGGTGTTTAACAGCGCCCAATGGCGTGCCAATGCCATGGGCATGCGGAATTTGCATGCGTAACTCCGCCCCACCGCGTGGGTATATAAGGAAGTACGCTGGCAACATCGCATTATGTATCTGCTGCGGAGCCAAGATCTGAACTCCGCGTTCCAGCAGCACAGCTGACGTGGCTGAGGAACGTACGTCTCCGTTCCCTCCTCAGGGAACGAGGGTTGCATACGTAACTGAGACGTTCCCTTTCGTTCAGTCACTACGACGTACGTTAGTGACTAACGAATGGGGGTTCCAATATAACCGCGCCACTCAGCTGTCGTCCAGTGCCCTGCGTAAGTGTGAGATCCCGCCACTTAAGGCCGTAGGACTCCCACTTATCACAGGATTACCAAGGTACACTGGGAAGCATATCCCAGTGAGGGAATGCCAAAGATGCCTACCCGTGGGGAGGACTTAGAGAGTACACATATGACCCGCTGTGGGCTGCATATGGGAAACTCTAGGGTACCAGCCGAAGGTGGATTTTTAACCCTAGGGGTGGCAGGGGCTTGCCAAGGGAAAGACACCTGCTCACTGAGGAGGCTTACGGTGGAAATACTCGTGTGGGGGTCGCCGGAGGGAACCATGCACACGGGGCACCTGGCCGGACATGAGGGTCTGGGCTCGAAAGGGCAGACTGAACTGATGTCGGCGTCGACAGTGCGGGAGGAGCTCAGGGCTCTCGGGGAGCTCACCTGAGGAGAATATCGCACGTATCCAGTCCGTGGAGTGGAGTGGCGAGCAAGCAAAGACACCTAGAGCCTGGTCCATTACCGGCCCCTCGGGGGGGCGAGTACATAGTCGGACACTGGCTCCACTCGGAGATTGTAGAATCTGGCGAATGTGTTGGGTGTCGCCCAGCCTGCAGCTCTGCAGATGTCTGTTAGCGAGGCGCCATGCGCTAGAGCCCAAGAGGAGGCCACACTCCGAGTGGAGTGTGCCCTCACACCAAGGGGACATGGTCGACCTTGCTGCTGGTAAGCCAAAACAATGGTGTCCACTATCCAGTGAGACAACCTCTGCTTTGAGAGAGCACTTCCCTTCCGCTCTTCACCATAACAGACAAAGATCTGGTCTGAGGTCCTGAAACACTGCGTCATGTCTACATAAGCGCGGAGAGCGCCTTACTGGACAGAGCAATGCCAAGGCTGGGTCAGCCTCCTCCAAAGGCAGCGCTTGCAGGTTCACTACCTGATCTCTGAAGGGAGTGGTAGGAACCTTGGGCACATATCCAGGCCGGGGTCTCAAGGTCACATGAGAGTTAGCCGGCCCGAATTCTAGGCACGCTTCGTCAACTGAAAAAGCCTGCAGGTCCCCGACCCTCTTAAGAGAGGCCAATGCGGTCAGCAGAGCCATCTTCATCGACAGGAACTTAATATCAACCGACCGCAAAGGCTCAAAGGGAGGCCTCTGCAGAGCACTTAGGACTACTGAGAGGTCCCAAGAGGGAACGAGAGGAGAGCGAGGAGGATTCAGTCTCCTCGCCCCCCTCAGGAACCTGATGATCAGGTCGTGCTGACTTACCTTTTTGTATCCCAAGAGGTCGTGATGGGCAGATATTGCAGCCACATACACTTTCAGGGTGGAGGGAGACAGCCTTCGCTCCAGCCCCTCTTGGAGAAACTCAAGCACGGACCCGATCGGGCAATTCCAGGGGTCTTCTTGGCGGGAAGAGCACCAAGTGACGAAGAGGTTCCACTTCAACGCATAGAGGTGTCGTGTAGACTCTGCCCTAGCGGAAGTGATGGTGGCGGCCACCGTAGGGGGCAGGCCACTCAAACCTGCCACGTCCCGTCTAGAAGCCACATGTGGAGCTTCCAGAGCGCTGGACGCGGGTGCCATAGGGTGCCCCGTCTCTGAGAGAGGAAGTCCGGTCTCAGAGGGATAGGCCAGGGAGGGGCTGTCGCAAGGAGTAGCAGTTCTGAGAACCAGGTCTGGCCGTGCCAATACGGGGCGACCAACATGACCTGCTCCTTGTCCTCCCTGATCTTGCACAGTACTCGTGCGAGAAGGCTCACTGCGGGAAACGCATATAAGCGTAGGCCCTGGGGCCAGCTGTGCGCCAGTGCATCCGTGCCGAGCGTGCCCTCGGTCAGGGAATAGTACACGCTGCAGTGGGAAGAGACGTGGGAGGCAAACAGATCTACCTGTGCGTCGCCGAACTGTTCCCAAATCAGCTGGACCGTCTGGGGATGGAGTCTCCATTCTCCAGGAAGTGGCTGAATCCGTGAGAGCTCGTCGGCTGCACGGTTCAGTTCTCCCGGGATGTGGATAGCACGAAGGGACCTCAGGTGCTTCTGACTCCATAAAACGAGATGGCGGGCGAGTTGAGACATACGGCGAGAGCGTAGACCGCCCTGGTGGTTGATGTACGCTACAGTGGCCGTGTTGTCTGTCCGGACAAGTACGTGTTGACCCCTCAGCAACGCTCGGAAGCGGTGCAGGGCGAACCGTACTGCCAGCAACTCGAGGCAATTGACACGCAGAAGGCGCTGGGGTCCTGTCCAGGAGCCCGCGGCTGCTTGTCCATTGCACATGGCACCCCAGCCCGTGGAGGAGGCATCCGTTGATACAACAACATGCCTGGAAACTCGTTCTAAGGACACGCCGGTCCGTGGAAAACTGAGGTTCGACCACGGAGTGAGTGTCTGTAAGCAGGCCCGGGTTATTTGGACCCGGAGCGTGCCAGACCGCCATGCCCATCTCGGGACTCGATCGCGAAGCCAGTGCTGAAGCGGTCTCATATGCAGCAATCCGAGCGGCGTTACCGCGGCTGCAGATGCCATATGCCCCAGGAGCCTCTGAAAATGTTTCAGTGGAACCGCACTCTTGCTCTCGATTTGACGGAGGCAAGTCAGCAGAGACTGCGCGCGCTCGCTCGTAAGCTGGACACATGGCGACCGCACATGGCGACCGAGTCGATCTCCATACCGAGAAAAGAGATCCTCTGCACGGGGCAAAGTTTGCTCTTCTCCCAGTTGACCCGAAGGCCCAGACAGGCTAAGTGGTGGAGAACCAGATCTCTGTGTTCGCAAACCTGCTCTCGAGAGTGACTCAGTATAAGCCAGTCGTCGAAGTAGTTCAGGATGCGAACCCCGTGCTGCCGTAGGGGCGCAAGGGCTGCCTCGGCAATCTTCGTAAAGACGCGAGGGGACAGAGATAGCCCGAATGGGAGGACCGCGTACTGGTATGCCCGCCCCTCGAAAGCAAACCGTAGGAACGGTCTGTGTCGAGGTAGGATGGAGACATGAAAGAAGGCGTCCTTCAGGTCGATCGCTGCAAACCAATCGACGGGACGAACGCATTCGAAAAGGTGTCAACCTGATTTCGCTGTCAACATCTTGAACGGAAACTTGTGAAGGTAACGGGTCAAGATGCGCAGGTCCAGGATTGGTCTTAACCCACCGGTCTTTTTGGGTACAATGAAGTAGGGGCTGTAAAACCCGGACTTCATCTCGGCTGGAGGGACAGGTTCGATCGCACCCTTCGCCAGTAGGGTGGCAACCTCCGGTCTCATGACAGGGGCATTGGCCCGACCATAGTAAAGCGGACTCCCCGGAAACAGGGAGGAACCTGCGCGAACTGAATCGCGTAGCCGCGCCTGACTGTCTTCGCGACCCAGCGGGACAGTCCTGGAATCTGAAGCCAGGCTCCCAGGAACTGCACCAGCGGGGTCATTCGGACTGCAGACGTACCCGGTGTGGGGCAGCGATGCAGCGTTACCGACCCGGACAAGGGAGGCTGTTGGGCTGTGGGGGTGCGGTTAACGGCTGCGTCCTGACAGAGGAGACCAGGGAAGGACGCGCGTTCCACTGGGGTCTGCTCTGCCAGGGGGCTGGCGACAGAGTTGGATGCGAGTGGCGGGACCCGTGGGTGGCGCGCACTGACATCACCAAACTCTGGGGGCTCAGGGATGGGAGTGTTAATTCTTTCTTTGACCAGATTAGGGTGCTGCTGACCCGGGGGCCAGCAGCTAAACAAAGGATTCTCCCCCGGCCCTCCACCGGGGGAAGGAGTGGTCCTGCTACCATCTCCTCGAAAGAATTTCCCATCCCTGAGCCGTCCGTCTCAGGAGCGCCGCTTGGCCTGGCGTTTAGCGGGGCGCAGGGCGGCCTGAGGGGACTTGGACGCCTTCCTACGGCTTCCTCCGCGACCCGGCCCGGGTGAAGGCTGCTGCTTGGACCGGGTGGGAGGGGCGGGAGCCTTAGGAGGGCGTCCTCGGCGGCGAGCAGGCTGAGGCGACTGTGCCGGCGGCTGGGTGGAGGCAGCAGCTGGCCGCCGGGGCAGTACATGTTTTAGAGCCTCAGTCTGCTTCTGGGCGGTTGAAAACTGTTGGGCGAAGTTTTATTTTATTTATTTATTTATTTGATATGGACATAACAACAGCATTGGGCAAACCAGATACATTGTTTTTAGTGTTATAGCAAAACTGCTAATTTACAACACTTGTCCATAGGAGGCTACACATTTCACAAAACACAACACAATACAGTATACAAAACACAATGCAGAACAGTACACAATACAATATTTAAGAAGATAAACAATACACATCATCAATATACATTTCATACAGCATTACCATGTGTGCAGCTTTGACTTGACTTTGACAGCCATTGTTTGAGACCTCTGTTAAAGCTGATCATGTCTGTCTGCAGTTTTAAGTCAGTGGGCAGAGTGTTCCATAGTCTCGATCCATTAAAAGAGAAACTGGACTGACCAAAAGATTATGTAAATCTTGGAAGAACACAGTCCCCACTGACTGAGGCTCTGGTGGAGGGTCTAAGTGAGCCCTGACGCCTAATAATAAGAGCACAAAACAGCGGCGACACATGACTGTTCAAACATTTAAAAACTAATTTCAGAGTACTAAAATGTATAAAGTTTTCAAAAGTAAAAAGATTATGTCTATGAATGATGTCACAGTGATGCGATCTCATAGGTTTTCTGGCAAATACCTTGACTGCCTGCTTGTACACTGAAATAGCTGGCTTGAGTGTAGACGGGGAGGTTTGTGACCAGGATGTGACGCAGTAAGACAGATGTGAGAAAATCATTGCATGCATGTATAACAGGGCAGCCTGATGAGACAGATGCCCCCTGATAAAACGTAAACAATTCAAGTTGGATTTGACCTTTTTACAAACATTTTTAACTTGACTTTGAAATTTAAGATTGTTGTCAAGAATAATTCAAAGATATTTGGTCTCTTTTACTTCTTGAATAATTTCATTGCTTATGCTTACTTTAAAGGTACTGTCAGAAGGTCATGTTTTAATTGAGAAACAAACAGCAACGGTTTTCTTCACGTTTAAGGTTAGGTGAGACGACTCAAGCCATTTAGAGATGTCTACTAGGGCAAGTGTCAACTGCTGCGCAGCCAGAGCTGGAGTTTTAGCAGATAGATGAATGACTGTATCATCTGCATACAGCTGGCAGTTGGCACCTTGGCAGCTATCTGGGAAGTCATTGATGTACATTGTGAACAACAATGGCCCCAGTACTGATCCTTGAGGAACTCCCATGTTGTTAGGGCAAAGATCTGACATCACCCCATTAACCTTAACGCACTGTTGCCTTCCCTCCAAATATGACTGTAACCATGCTAGAGAACTAGGTGACATTTTGAAGAGCTGGAGTTTGTTAATTAGCACACTGTGATCCACAGTATCAAAGGCATTTTTTAGGTCTAGAAATACAGCACCAACTACTTGCCCTTTGTCTAGAGGCCCTTTGATCTTCTCTAGCAAGTAACAATTAGCTGTTTCGGTGCTGTATTTGCACCTGAAACCAAACTGTTGAGGATGCAGCAGCTGGTTTGACTCTCAATGAGTTGTTCTGCAATTACCTTCTCCAGGATTTTAGACACAACAGGTAGAATTGCAATAATTCTGTTTTCAACCGCTCCGCCGAAGAGGCCAGCCTGGGATACGGGGGCATCGAGGAAGCGTGTTCGCTCGGTGTCCCGCATATCAGCCAGGTTTAGCCACAAATGTCGCTCCTGGACCACATTTGTGGACATCACTTGACCCAGGGAGCGTGCGGTCACCTTCGTCGCCCGGAGAGCGAGGTCGGTGGCGGCACGCAGCTCATTTAAGAGCCCTGGATCAACTCCACCCTCGTGCATGTCCTTGAGGATCCTGGCCTGGTAGACCTGAAGGATCGCCATGGCATGCAAAGAGGCGGCAGCCTGCCCCGCAGCTCTGTGCGATTTCGCCACCAAGGTTGATGTGAATCGACAGGCTTTGGAGGGGTGCTTAGGGTCGCCACGCCAGGTCGAAGCGCTCTGAGGACACAGTTGCATCGCAACAGAACGTTCAACCTGGGGGACCCCAGTGTACCCTTTGGCCGCGGCCCCATCAAGGATGGAGAAGGCGGAGGAGATTGTAGACCGGTCACGGGAAGACAACGGGGACTTCCAGGACCGGGCAATCTCCTCATGCAGCTCGGGAAAGAAAGGTATTGAGGGCGGGGACTGACGTGAGTCAGCACGGGCTCCCAAAAACCAATCATCGAGCCGCGAGCGTTCGGGACAGGGCGGAGGGTTCCACTCTATCCCTAGACTCGCGGCTGCCCGAGACAGCATGGCTGTCAGCTCTGGGTCCGACTCGGGCAATGCTGGCGCGCCCGAAGGCGGCAGCACAGCCGAGTCATCATCCTCAGAGGACTCGAGCCCACCTTGTGATGCGGTGACCGACATCGTCATGCGGTGATCGACATCCTCTGGAGCGCCAAACGAAATGCGCGGGGGAGCCGGAGCTGGCCCCGCGATTTCAGCCTGAACGCTCACGGGTTGCGGAACGCTAGAGGGGGGTGTGGCCCGAGGCATGAGCGTCGGGGCTTTGTTCCACACCGTAACCCTCAGGTCACCCTGACCACCAGCCGAAGTACCGACCACGGGGGGTACGGTAGATCGGGGTGTGGTTTAGGGGACTCTCACTTCATTACGAAGATCCTTGAGTCTCGACCACAGAACCACGATGGTCATGTTCCCGCAGTGGGAACATGACTCATCCACGAACGCTGCTTGAGCATGCTGAACGCCCAAGCACACCAAGCAGAGATCGTGCCCATCAAAGGAAGTCAACGACCGGCCACACCCAGAAGTACACGGGCGAGACATCCTGAAAAGGACGTGCCACGTGTAAGCTCTTTTAGGAGTGGAAAGCTTCGCAGAGACGCCGAAGCGCCCAGGGACCACACACCAGCTGTCAGACGGACCACTGCGCAGATCAGCAGGCAGGCAGTATGCGATCACTGGAACGCGCCGTAGATCCAACGCCTCTGGAAAGCTGCTCGTCTCGAAGGCTTGACAAAGACTCAGTTGTAGGCTTGAAGGAGTGAAGAGATACTCTTGGCTCCAAAGCAGAAACATAATGCGATGTTGCCAGCGTACTTCCTTATATACCCACGCGGTGGGGCGGAGTTACGCATGCAAATTCCGCATGCCCATGGCATTGGCACGCCATTGGGCGCTGTTAAATACCTCGAAGGTAATTGGCTTCTAGGCGAAACCCCCATTCGTTAGTCACTAATGTACGTCGTAGTGACTGAACGAAAGGGAACGCAGAGTTTCCCTTATTTCAGGGTTAGCATACTCAGAGTTTTCACTTAACCTCCTTTCTGAAACGGGCCCCTGCAGTCATTCCTGGGGGAGACAAAAATAGGCTAACAGTTATTTGTTGTGATGTGTGATTTATTTTTAAATGGTTGGCGTGTGTTAAATTTAACTACTATTTGAGTGCAGATGGGCTTTGCCGCTTTATATTTTATGAATTAGTGACTCTTACATGTTTCATAACATCAATTTTTTACTTAAAATACTTATTAATTAACATTAGCCGTTTTCCCCTGTTGGACCAAAAGCAAGTGTGCCAGGGCGTGCTCTCTCTGTTGCTCTGGCAACATTACTATTATCATTATTACCATTAGAAATATTTGTATATTTAGTCTTAACCTGTGAATTTGATGCCATCAAAGTTCCATTCAGTTTGTAAAACATTGTCAACAATATTTTCCCCTTGTTTGTTCTTTTGAAATATAAAGGCCATTCATGTCTTTGTCTGTAAAAAAAAAAAACATTTATTTGTCTGTAAATTTCATCACTCATTTTTATAAAATCAGGTTATTTAATTAATTAATATTTTATAATATAAGTTATTATTATTAAATTATTATTAAAGTTAATTAAATTTTTAATTGCTATACATTTCTGTAACTGTTAGTTGCAAGTTTAATTAGAAAATGAATCATCTGTATGTCAGTACTTACACACTCTCTCTCTCTTTCTCACACACAGTGATTTTTCAACAGTTTCTCAAACCTATCCAAATGGAGTTCGACATGAACGGGGTATGATCCTTTTTTGCCCCATAGCTTATATTTTTGGACCCCAGTTTATTTTTTAATAAAGCAACTCAAATATATGTACAAATACAATTATGCAAAGAAAAAAATCAGGCCTATAACAAATGCAGGAAAAGCACTGTTCCAACAAAGCACTGAGTCAACAGATACATTATATTTCAGAGCAAGCTAGTCCAAAGACTGCATATGAGGTATTGAGAAAATTAGCAGTATATTGTACATACTGTATGCTTAGTCTTAATTTATTGTAAGTAACAGTAACATGTTTGGGTTTTGTGTATCTTTACTGGATTTTAAGATGCCTGTCGTTGAACACACATCAAGGTGCTGGAAAACGTAATTGAGTACTTTTTTTGCTCCACACAGAGATAAGGTAAGGCTTCTGTAATTTTTGTAGTTAATACAAAATTAATAAAGAAAACAATGCAAATGATATACTAATACTATGTTTTGTTTCTACAGATGCCTCAATTTAAGGTGTCACTTCAGCCCGAATCAGAGGCTTCTGGAAAAGAGGACACACAACACATTTAATTAGTTGTTTTACACACAAAGTATCTCGTTATACGATTTGGAATGTTTCAGTTTGTGGAATGTTTGAGGATGTAAAATGTGAAAGCAACATAAGATATCAGTAATGATATTGTTTTCATTTAGATGTACTGTATGTTACAATGCACTTATCCTTGGCAAAAGGTTGACAAATAAAATGTGAAAATATTTTAAAATATGAAAAATGTTTGTGTAGTGTCTTACAGTTTTTGGTGTTGACAAATATAAGTAGTAATGTTTTATCAAATGTTATTGTTTGAATTGATATTTCTTTAAAAAAAATTCCCAGGGCAGTGTTTGTAGGAAAGTTTATACGTTTTTCCTTGCATTCTCAAGATGACAGAATTAAATGTTCCTTTAACGTTCACATTAACCTAGAAAAACACATTAATACATGAAAAAAACGCACATTTTAAACATTTAAAGAACATTAACTAATAACATTTTCATAATGTTTTCAAGATGATAGATTGGAATGTTTCTGTAACTTTCACATAAACCAAGAAAAAAGTTCTTAATACATGAAGAAAACGCACATTTTAAACATTTAAAGAACATTAACCAATAACATTTTCATAACGTTTTCAAGATCATAGAATGGAATGTTTCTGTAACGTTCACATTAACCAAGAAAAAACGTTCTTAATACATGAAGAAAACGCGCATTTTAAACATTTAAAGAACATTAACCAATAACATTTTCATAACGTTTTCAAGATGATAGAATGGAATGTTTCTGTAACTTTCACATAAACCAAGAAAAAACGTTCTTAATACATGAAGAAAACGCACATTTTAAACATTTAAAGAACATTAACCAATAACATTTGCATAACGTTTTCAAGATGATAGAATGGAATGTTTCTGTAACGTTCACATAAACCAAGAGAAAACGTTCTTAATACATAAAAAAACGGACATTTTAAACATTTAAAGAACATTCCGTAATAACGTTTTCAAGATGATAGAATGGAATGTTTCCGCAACGTTCACATAAACCAAGAAAAAACTTTCTTAATACATGAAGAAAACGCACATTTGAAACATTTAAAGAACATTCCGTAATAACGTTTTCGTAATATTTTCAAAATAATTGAATGGAATGTTCCTGTAACGTTCGCAGAGACCCCACAAAAAATGTTCTTAATACATTAAAAAAACTGGACGTTTTCAACGTGTACAAAACATTCCCAAATAACGTTTTCATAACTTAAAGGGAATGTTAACAAAACGTTCTGACAACAACTTTTTGTTAGCTGGGTACTTTCTTCATTCCAAATGCCTCATGTCGTTATGAAAATATTTGTGTATTGGAATGCTCAGGTAAGATGACGTAAAATTAGAACATCCTTCTGTCTGTGTCGACTTGTCTTCTTTGCTGGCTTCTATCACTTTCACTTTTATTCTTGTGCACTGACCTGTTTGCTGAACTGCAGATTCAACATGCTGAATCGGGCAAACGGCCGCCGAGGTGAGCCTGACTAGAGCCGACGTGTAGAAGAAACCGTAGAATCTAGCCATCGGCTTGGTTTGTCAAGGCCCTTAAAGTGGGACTTGGCAGTGTGCCGTACCGACTCTTATTCTGCCTGCCAGAATTGAGACCGCACTGAAGAGGGAACTGTTTGACCAATCAGATGAAAGGTGCATTTCAGCGTTGCCCATTTGCGAATGAAATAACCGATTTAAAAATAACCTATAAACCGATTTGTTTTGACAGGTGCGCTGTTTGAAAGAGGCTGATGCATCTGTGTATAATTAATGCATGGCGTGTGTGTTTCACCAGCTCCGTTTCCATGGGTACATTTGATTGATCTAATTCTGGATATTTCCAGTTGATAACTTAGCCTAAGACGTGTGATTAATAATAAGACCACACCAAGAAAAAAACATTATATTCAGTGATGCTGTGACTGTCCACTCGTGAAGTGACGCCACACAACAAAATGTTATACTGTAACCGACGCCTCGCTCTATTTTGGATCTTTGAAATATGTGTTCCCTTTCAGTCGGTCACGTTCGACGTACGTCGGAACTGACCGACGAATTGGGATCTGATCTCAGAGACCAATCTACTTCTAGTGTATTAAAAACGAGCCAATGGAGATTGGCATGCGATCCACGCATTCCACGCACCGCCCCGCAGCGCGGGTATAAATAAGGAAGTGGAATGCTTGATCATTGCTTTTTACTTCGGAGCCGAACAGTGAATGCTTCCTGTTTCTACGAAGAGTGTTTTACAAGAAAACGAGTCTCGTGAGAGGATCTGCTGCTTCCAGTGCGGGTGTGACGGCGCGTCAGCGAGTGCCGCTTCAGACGGAGATCAGCTGTTGGTTCGCTGGGCGTTTTCCACTCTGAGTGCACACACAGGCTTGCACCTTTGTACTGTGTGGTGCCGCGGTCATCTCCCTGAGTGCTTCAGCACATAAAAGAGCAGTTTCCTTTCTAAAAGAGCAACACGGTTTGACCCTGCGTCTTTTTCAAGATGTCATTCAAACCGTGTGTTTCTGGATGCGGTCGATATCTGTCCCCAGCTGACGGTCACGTTCGTTGTCTCACGTGTTTGGGCGTTCAGCACGCTGAGGCTGCGTTCGTGAATGACTCATGTTCCCATTGCGGGAACATGACCATCGCAGTTTTACGGTCCAGACTCCATTACCTCGAAAGAGGCGGAGCACCTTTGCGCATCCCCCGATCTAGTGGTCCTCCCGCTGCAAAGCAGAGGGCTGCTACTTTGGCTGATGGCCTTGGTGGGGACCTGAGGGTTACTGTGAGGGCTTCCCCGACGGGTCAAATGGCTCCTCGGGCCCCTCCCCCCTCCGCTGCGCCGGTGGAGCTTCCAGAAGAGCGCGCTGGCCCCTTCGGGTGTGACAGCGTTGCCCGAGTCCGACCCAGAGCTTACGGCTATGCTTTCCCGGGCCGCCGCGAGTGTCGGGCTCGAGTGGAACCCTCCACCGTGTCCCGAACCCTCGCGGTTGGACGATTGGTTTCTCGGGACGGCCCGTGCTGGTTCTCAGCGCCCCGCCCCGCTTCCTTTCTTCCCGGAAGTGCATCAGGAGATCACGAAATCGTGGGTAGCGCCTTACAACGCTCGCTCACGGTCGACTGACTCCTCCGTCCTCACTACCCTCGATGGTGGTGCGGCTAAGGGCTACGTGGGAATCCCCCCAGTCGAGCGGTCTGTGGCGATGCAACTGTGTCCCAAGACCGCTGCAGACTGGCGGGGTGCCCCGCGTCTCCCCTCCCGGGCGTGTAAGTTCTCGTCCGGTCTCACGGGCAGGGCTTACACCGCCTGCGGGGAAGCCGCATCATCTCTGCATGCCATGGCGCTCCTGCAGGTCCACCAGGCCAAGGCGCTAAAGGAATTGCACGAGGGTAGTTCCGACCAGGGTGTTATGCAGGAACTGCGTGCGGCGACTGACCTCGCTCTCCGGGCGACGAAAGTCACTGCACGCTCCCTGGGTCGGGCGATGTCCACACTAGTGGTCCAGGAACGCCACCTGTGGCTGAACCTGGCAGACATGCGTGATTCCGACAAGGTCCGGTTTCTCAACGCCCCTGTCTGTCAGGCCGGCCTCTTCGGCGACGCCATCAAGAGCTTCGCCCAGCAGTTCTCGGTGGCCCAGAAGCAGACGGAGGCCATCAAAAACATCCTGCCCCGACGACCCGCTGCTGCCTCCACCCAGTCGTCGTCGGCAGCACCTCCGCCTGCTCGTCGCCGAGGGCGTCCCCCTGCGTCCGCCTCCGCCCCTGCGAAGCCCAAGCAGCAGCCTCCACCGGGAAAGCAGGGTGCCGGACGTAAGGGAGGCGCCCAACCCGCTCAGGGCTCCGCTAAACCAGCCGGCAAGCGCAAGGGGAAGCGGCCCTGAGACGGGCAGCCCAGGGAAGACGGGAGCTGCTCTGAGGGAGATGATGTCCGCATCCTTCTCCCACCCCCCGGAGGAGGACCGAGGGGCTCTGACTGGTATTACATCTCTGCCGCTGGCTCTCCGGAGTCCAGCGGCACCCACATTTTCAATAAAAGAGCAGTTTCTATTTTCCCTGGGCCCCAAGAGGGCCAGGTTGGCAGTGCGCGACGCCCCCGGGCCTTGCCACTCCTTTCCTCCCCTCTCCCCCTCGCCAGGGGGCAGCAGTGTGGGCACCGAGAACGCCCCCGGGCCTTCTCACCCACACTCTGCCCCACCCTGGAATATTCGGACAACACTCCGGGCCGCCTCCGGGCCTCCCGAGTCGGGTCTGTCTATTCCACTTCGCTGCCCCACCCCGGGTACGTCTGTGGTGCCGTTGGTCCCGCTTGTACGGTCTCTGGGGGCTTTGGCTTCAGCTCCCCAGGCCGTCTCGCTGGCTCATCCGTACCATCAGACTCGGCTACGCGATTCAGTTCGCTCGCCGGCCTCCCAAGTACAGGGGCATCCTCTTCACCTCCGTGCGGAGCAGCGATGCCCAGGTCTTGCGGTCAGAGATCGATGTCCTACTGGCGAAGGACGCGGTCGAGCCGGTTCCTCCAGCCGATATGAAGGCGGGGTTCTACAGCCCCTACTTCATTGTACCCAAGAAAGGGGGTGGGTTACGGCCAATCTTGGACCTGCGTATCCTGAATCGGGCCCTGCACAAGCTCCCGTTCCGGATGCTAACGCAGAAACGCATTTTCGAATGCATCGGTCCCCAAGATTGGTTTGCAGCGATCAACCTGAAGGACGCGTACTTTCATGTCTCTATCCTTCCTCGACACAGACCGTTCCTACGTTTTGCGTTCGAGGGGAAGGCATATCAGTACAAAGTCTTGCCCTTCGGGCTGTCCCTGTCGCCTCGCGTCTTCACGAAAGTCGCAGAGGCAGCCATTGTTCCGCTCAGAGAACGCGGCGTTCGCGTCCTCAACTATCTCGACGACTGGCTTATACTCGCCCAGTCTCGGGAGCAGTTGTGCGAACACAGGGACATGGTGCTCAGTCACCTCAGCCTGTTGGGCCTTCGGGTCAACCGAGAGAAGAGCAAACTCTGTCCCGCGCAGAGGATCTCTTATCTCGGTATGGAGCTGGATTCGGTCAGCCAGACTGCGCGCCTCACGGAAGAGCGGGTCCGGTCGGTGTTGAACTGCTTGAATTCGTTCAAGAACAGGACGGCGGTCCCACTGAAATTTTTTCAGAGGCTCCTGGGGCATATGGCATCTGCAGCCGCGGTAACGCCGCTCGGATTGCTTCATATGAGACCGCTTCAACAATGGCTCCATGGCCGAGTCCCGAGGTGGGCGTGGCAGAGCGGCCAGTACCGGGTCCCAGTGACTCCTTACTGCCGCCAAACTTTCAGCCCATGGTCCGACGCTTCGTTTCTCCGGGCCGGGGTGCCCTTAGAACAAGTGTCCAGGCATGCTGTGCTCTTCACGGATGCCTCCTCCACGGGCTGGGGGGCCACGTACAACGGGCATGCAGTTTCAGGTCTGTGGACGGGACCTCAATTGCATTGGCATATCAATTGCCTCGAGTTGTTAGCGGTACACTTGGCACTGCGCCGCCTCAAGGGGCCGCTACGTGGCAAGCATGTACTGGTCCGTACGGACAGCACTGCGGCCGTTGCGTACATCAACCGTCAGGGTGGTCTGCGCTCCCGTTGCATGTTCCAACTCGCCCGCCACCTCCTCCTTTGGAGTCAGAAGCATCTGAGGTCGCTTCGTGCCATTCACATCCCAGGTGCGCTGAACCAGACAGCCGACGAGCTCTCTCGCCAGTCGACAACTCCGGGGGAGTGGCGACTCCATCCCCAGGCGGTCCAGCTGATATGGGACCTCTTCGGAGCCGCACAGGTAGACCTGTTTGCCTCTCCGGACTCGACCCATTGCCAGTGGTACTATTCCCTGACCGGGGGCACCCTCGGCACGGATGCACTGGCGCACAGCTGGCCCCGGGACCTGCGCAAATATGCGTTTCCCCCAGTGAACCTTCTTGCACAGACCCTGTGCAAGGTCAGGGAGGACGAGGAGCAGGTCTTGTTAGTTGCGCCCTACTGGCCCAACCGGACCTGGTTTCCAGAACTAACTCTCCTCGCGACAGCCCCTCCTTGGCCGATCCCCCTGAGGAGGGACCTTCTTTCTCAGGGACGGGGCACTCTATGGCACCCGCGTCCAGACCTCTGGAAACTCCATGTCTGGTCCCTGGACGGGACGCGGAGGTTCTAGGTGGTCTACCACAGGCAGTGGTGGACACCATCTCTTCGGCTAGAGCCCCCTCTACGAGGCGCCTCTACGCTTTTAAGTGGAACCTGTTCGTTGAATGGTGCTCTTCCCACCGGGAAGACCCCCGAAGGTGTTCGGTTAGTGTCGTGCTTTCTTTCCTGCAAGATGGGCTGGAGCGAAGGCTGTCTCCCTCCACCCTCAAAGTGTACGTCGCAGCAATAGCGGCGTATCACGACGCAGTCGAAGGTAAGTCCGTAGGAAAGCACGACTTAATCGTCAGGTTCCTCAGAGGTGCGAGGAAGCTAAATCCTCCTCGTCCAAACTCGTTACCCTCTTGGGACTTAGCTCTAGTGCTCAGAGCACTTCAGAGCCCTCCCTTTGAGCCTTTGCAGTCTGTGGAGCTTAAAATCCTGTCAATGAAGACAGTGCTTCTGACGGCATTGGCCTCCATCAAGAGGGTAGGGGACCTGCATGCACTTTCGGTCAACGAATCGTGCCTAGAATTCGGGCCGGCCAACTCTCACGTTGTCCTGAGACCCCGGCCTGGATACGTGCCCAAGGTTCCTACCACTCCCTTCAGGGACCAGGTAGTGAACCTGCAAGCGCTGCCCTCGGAGGAGGCAGACCCAGCCCAGGCTTTGTTATGTCCCGTCCGCGCTCTCCGCGCTTACGTCGACCGGACTCAAAGCTTTCGGACCTCAGAGCAACTCTTTGTCTGTTACGGAGGCCAGCAGAAGGGAAAGGCTGTCTCCAAGCAGAGGTTAGCCCACTGGATAGTGGATGCTATCGTCTTGGCTTACCAGTCCCAAGACGTGCCTTGCCCGTTTGGGTTGCGAGCACACTCAACTAGGAGTGTTGCTTCTTCCTGGGCGCTGGCTCAAGGCGCCTCGCTGACAGATATATGTAGAGCTGCGGGCTGGGCGACACCTAACACGTTCGCTAGATTCTATAGCCTCCGTGTAGAGCCGGTATCTTCCCGCATCCTCGCCCCCAGTGGCCAGTAGCGCTAAGTGCCCATTCTAAGTGTCGGCTTGCAACGCCACTCCCACCCTCTGGGCCGGATACGTGCGTCTATTTTCTCAAGTTGTGTTCCCCGGAAACGGCTAACCCTGTCGAGCTCCTCCGTCACCCCTGCGGTGCCAGACGTTGCGGCCGTCTGACGCCAGGCCTGCACCCGTATGCTTGTGAAACGTGTGTGTAGGCTGGGTTCCATATGTAGCGGTCCCCTCACGGCTACCCCATATGTGTATTCTTCCACGGTACCAGCTACCCTACTCGGCTAGCCCCGTGTCTTTCCCTTGACAGAGCCCGCTCTGTCGTCTCTGGGCGTGTTCTTTCCCCCCTGGGACCAGGCTGGAACCACCCCAGAGACTGCCATATGTTGCTCTACCCTGCCAGGTTAGTCCTTATGTGTATTCTGCCACCTAGCCTTCTACGAAGGACGTGGCTCCGCAGCGTACCATCTCCCGAGACGGGCACGCTTTCCCAGCGTTATCCAATAGTCACACTGAGTGGGTCTTGCAGAAACAGCAGTGACTGACCTCCCTGCTTGGAGCCCTGACTTACGTACCATCTAAGACGGTCCAGTGCGCTCAAGCAGGACGCTGGAAGGGCCAGCGCCCTGGCGTTTTGGTAGGGATCCCAATTCGTCGGTCAGTTCCGACGTACGTCGAACGTGACCGACTGAAAGGGAACGTCTCGGTTACGTATGTAACCCTCGTTCCCTGAAGGAGGGAACGGAGACGTACGTCCCGTCGCCAGGTGCTGTGCTTCCGCTAGGGGGCCGAGTCACTAGTTCGGCTCCTCAGCAGAAAAAAGCAATGATCAAGCATTCCACTTCCTTATTTATACCCGCGCTGCGGGGCGGTGCGTGGAATGCGTGGATCGCATGCCAATCTCCATTGGCTCGTTTTTAATACACTCGAAGTAGATTGGTCTCTGAGATCAGATCCCAATTCGTCGGTCAGTTCCGACGTACGTCTCCGTTCCCTCCTTCAGGGAACGAGGGATACATACGTAACCGAGACGTTTTATTTTAAGCGTTTGTCACATGTTGTCGATATACAAATAGGAATTATGAATGTGAAGTGAATTTGTGGTCTCGTTTCAAATGCATTGGTCAAAATGCTTGCATCGACTTCACTGTAGCCTATGTGCGCTGCTTCCTTTCTGTGTGTTCTGACCGGTAATGGAAAATATCAACTGCTTCCATTTCAGATCTGTTGAAGATGTTGCTGTTCATGTTTTTTAGCCCAGGACATTTTACAAATCCAGACCAGACGATGTTCTACGGTCATGATCGGAATAAAGAGTAGCCTATCAATGTCACACAGTACAGTTAGGGTGATATGACTTAACCCGTGATATAAGATTTTGGCCATATACCTATCCAAGTCACTCATCACAGACAGTATCAATGTCAGTAGGCTATACTTATTGTATTTCGGCCACACCACAAAGTGTCACTGTGGCCTCAACGCTTCGCCCTCGCCTACTCTAAGCTCGATTGCTATGTCTGAGGTAAACCACGCCCTCCTCATTACCCTACGGACAAAGAAATGTACAAATAAATAAATGCATAAATAAATAAGTGAAAAAATAAATAAAAAATAAATGTAGAAATGAATACATTTGGAAATAAAATAAGAAATTAATAAATGTAGAAATAAATAAAATAAATGAATAAATGTGGAAAAAAAAATATATATACATAAATAAGGACATTTTATTTTTTGCTTTTCTATGTATATTTATATATATATATATATATATATATATATATATACTCACCTAAAGGATTATTAGGAACACCATACTAATACTGTGTTTGACCCCCTTTTGCCTTCAGAACTGCCTTAATTCTATGTGGCATTGATTCAACAAGGTGCTGAAAGCATTCTTTAGAAATGTTGGCCCATATTGATAGGATAGCATCTTGCAGTTGATGGAGATTTGTGGGATGCACATCCAGGGCACGAAGCTCCCGTTCTACCACATCCAAAAGATGCTCTATTGGATTGATATCTGGTGACTGTGGGGGCCATTTTAGTACAGTGAACTCATTGTCATGTTCAAGAAACCAATTTGAAATGATTCGAGCTTTGTGACATGGTGCATTAAGGCCAATTTATACTTCTGCGTTGAGTGTACGGCGTAGTGTACGCCGTAGGCTACACGCGTAGCCGACGCCGTCATGAGCATTTATACTTCTGCGCTGTTGTCCGCGTCAATGTGCAATTACACATGTAGACGCTAGTTGGCAGTGTCCTCGGGCATGTTGGTGTAATCAAGACAACAGCCGAAGAAGAAGCAGCTTGTTGTGTTGAATCATGTGTTGAATTTGTACATTCATGTCGGAATATCAGCAGCAGTGAGAGAGCAGATTTTCTTGCAGCTTGAGTTGTTGTATCTAATACAAATTAAGCATCTCTTGTTGATTAGTAAAGTTAAATAAGGTGATCTGGCGCTGGAATGTGTTTGTGAAATCATGCAGAGCTCGTGGCCGCTGTTTTCAGTAGCGGTGGCTCGAGCAATCGATTGCTGTTGCGGAGACTTCATTCACGAAATGTACCCTAAGGTGTCCCTGTTCATATACAATAGATATACAATTACTGATTAACATCTTTGGTTTTAATGAGAAAATAAATAAACTATACTCAGCGGATCTATGTATTTATTTACTAGCATAAAGAATCGCTGAGAATATTACAAAATTACTACAAAATATTGTGTTATAGCAGACGTAAGGAACTATCATCCCATTTCTGGACACACACACACACACTCCTATCGCAGATTTTTTATTTATTTATTGACCTGAGGGAGGGGTTCTGGCAGACCAATCACAGCACTTGCGGTCCGCGTAGAATTGAGGCGTTGTTACATTTTTGGAGAGGTGCGCATCAGGGTACGCCGTATCCAACGCGTCTATGCGTATGGTACGCCGTACCTTCTGCGTGCACTCGACGCAGAAGAATAAATTGGCCTTTATCCTGCTGGAAGTAGCCATCAGAGGATGGGTACATGGTGGTCATAAAGGGATGGACATGGTCAGAAACAATGCTCAGGTAGGCAGTGGCATTTAAACAATGCCCAATTGGCACTAAGGGGCCTAAAGTGTGCTGAGAAAACATCCCCCACACCATTACACCACCACCACCAGCCTGCACAGTGGTAACAAGGCATGATGGATCCATGTTCTCATTCTGTTTACGCCAAATTCTGACTCTACCATCTGAATGTCTCAACAGAAATCGAGACTCATCAGACCAGGCAACATTTTTCCAGTCTTCAACTGTCTAATTTTGGTGAGCTCGTGCAAATTGTAGCCTCTTTTTCCTATTTGTCGTGGAGATGAGTGGTACCCGGTGGGGTCTTCTGCTGTTGTAGCCCATCTGCCTCAAGGTTGTGCATGTTGTGGCTTCACAGATGCTTTGCTGCATACCTCGGTTGTAACAAGTGGTTATTTCAGTCAAAGTTGCTCTTCTATCAGCTTGAATCAGTCGGCCCATTCTCCTCTGACCTCTAGCATCAACAAGGCATTTTCGACCCACAGGACTGCCGTATACTGGATGTTTTTCCCTTTTCACACCATTCTTTGTAAACCCTAGAAATGGTTGTGTGTGAAAATCCCAGTAACTGAGGAGATTGTGAAATACTCGGACCGGCCCGTCTGGCACCAACAACCATGCCACGCTCAAATTTGCTTAAATCACCTTTCTTTCCCATTCTGACATTCAGTTTGGAGTTCAGGAGATTGTCTTGACCAGGACCACACCCCTAAATGCATTGAAGCAACTGCCATGTGATTGGTTGATTAGATAATTGCATTAATGAGAAATTGAACAGGTGTTCCTAATAATTTTTTAGGTGAGTGTATTATACTATAAAATTTGTACATAAAAATATTAAGTCTTTATTTTTTTAATTAAATGCTTATTAGTTACTTTATTATTCATTACCCTTTCCAAGTAAGTTCAGTGCCACACAAGTAAAGAGCTATAGGGTTAACTTTAAGCTTGACCTATTTAAGGGTATAGGGGGCGATTTTGAACACAGCCCAGGCTTTTATAGGGTGAGCAAACGAGGTAAATGAGACACAGGTGGATGTAATCAGGAATGACGTGTCCGGGCAGTGAGTATTCTGGGTAATGTAGTCTGTGGTGATATGGCAATAGTCTGAGGTGGAGTGCCCTCTCGTGGACTACACGGGCACTCTCACTGGTGATCATGACAATATCATTGAATCAATGTTGAAAGTTAACACAAATGATTTTACATCTGGTTTGCAT
Source organism: Gobio gobio (assembly GCF_949357685.1). Taxonomy (NCBI): domain Eukaryota; kingdom Metazoa; phylum Chordata; class Actinopteri; order Cypriniformes; family Gobionidae; genus Gobio; species Gobio gobio. Next base: position 34,104,062 of record NC_137102.1, on the reverse strand, counting down.
CCTGAAATAATGTTATTTCAATTATGAAAAATAGATCAAAATGGACATAAAATCAATATTATTTCAACCTTAATTAAATCACTTGTTTAACATTGAATCAAAATAAAAACAATATCAAATCAATCTTGCTTTATGTAGTACTCTTTGATGTAGTCTTAAGGTTTTTCTCTCAGGAAAAAGATAAGGGCCTTCAGGACACACTCTCTTCCCAAGTGAATGTTCTCAGTCTGTGACAAAGCAATGGTAGGCTAATTTGCCTATTTGTCTTATTTTACAAATTATCTGAATAAGGAATCAGATTTTGCAGATATGTGAAAGGGCATGGAAAATATAAACATTTACAAAACTAAAATAATTTGTATTAATTACTGACCAGCTTTGCAATTACAAAATGCATCTGAACTGTCATTGGTTGCCTTTTTAATTTAGTCTGAAAATAAAACATGCATCGACAAATTATAAGTTATCTTTATACCCATATTTAATTATTCTATATAAAAGGGATAGTTCACCCCAAAAATTAAAATGTGATGTTAATTTACTCACCTTCAGGCCATCCAAGATGCAGGTGTCTTTTTTTCCTTCAGTAGAAATGTAAAGAATATTTTTAGTTGATAGTCTATCCAAGTCTAAAGTTTGTTAATGAGGAAAACATCCAAGTCATAGGACAACATGGATTTTACTCAGACAGTATCCAACAGTGGTCATTCATATTATATATTATATATTACATATATGAGTGTGTGTGTGTGTGTGTGTGTGTGTGTGTGTGTGTGTGTGTGTGTGTGTGTGTGTGTGTGTGTGTGTGTGTGTGTGTGTGTGTGTGTGTGTGTGTGTGTGTGTGTGTGTGTGTGTGTGTGTGTGTGTGTGTGTGTCCCTTGATTAGCTGACATGAGACGCATCCACACAGACAGGACACTGACACACACACACACACACACACACACACACACACACACACACACACACACACACACACACACAGGACATTGGCATACAGCGCGTTCTCTTGTGTCTTGTCGCTTGGAAGCATTTACATGAATAAGAGCGTGATGATCATGTAACGCTAAGCAAAAATGGATATAAAAACGGACGCTGCGTTATTTGCGTTAAATATTGTAATTGCGTTAAGCTGAAAAAATTAATCGCCCGCGTTAACGCGTTAATTTGCCCAGCCCTAATATTTGTATTTGCATTTTTAATGTAATATGGCAATTGAATGCACTAAATTGGTTTAGTTTTAACAGATATTAATGTATGCAATTTTAGCAATAAAACAAAATCATTTCTAAAAAGGAAACAAATTAGTTGTTCATTTTCAGATACCTGTCTAATTTTCTCTTGTATATTTAGTATTGATCTTTAATAAAGAAAAAGTACTTATCTGATTACTCAATTAATTGATGGAATAATTGGTAGAATACTCCTAAAATAATCAACAGCTGCAGCCCTTGTACAATACAGTAATGAGTTACAATTCGGAAAGCAGAAAGACAAATTAAATAGACTCAAATAGTTAGTCTAGTAATAGTTAGTAATATATAGTATAGTAGGTTTCCTATATAGTTATAGTAATAATATAGCCTACTACTAGTTAGTAGTAATATTACATTTTACAGTGTAGCTAGCCAAACCTGTAGATGGTGGAGACGTGTTCTGGTTGGAGGCTATATTTTTGAGTTGTAATCACATCGAAAACAATTGCACAAAGCCATATTTAAGTATCTAGATTATTTTAGAGCTTAATGGGGCATAGCAATTGATGAAAAAAAAAATTATGGAAGTTCCTCAATAGCTGGAAAAGTGTAATGGAAAGAATGAAGAGATGAAATAACCTCATTGTTAATGATCTGTCAAGCTCTTATATTATATATTAAAATGATGTGAGTCATATTGAATCAGATTGCAGGGAAAGAAAAGGGGAAATAAAAAGAAGAATAGAAGAAAAATCTAATGAAATAATCAATCATTCAGTCCAGTAGGTGGAGATATCCACATTAAATGCGTATAGCCAATAAACGAAGAAGAAGGCGAACCGGAAGTAGAACGGGTCAGACACACAAAGCGCCAGTAAAGATGTCTCCTCCGGCTCACTTCGACTTCACCGAAGCTAGAGATAAATTTACGGTAAATTATTAGAGTAGTGTAATCACAACTAGTAACCGATAGATGTGTTTTGACATTACCAGACAGTTTTAAAATAAAAATGTGTTGTTTCTGTCTTGGGCAAAGTCGAAGCTTTATGTAATATTAGATTACCATAATCATGATATATGTTTATAATGCATTAGGCCTATTGTGTATTTACACATGTATGTACAGTAATTAGTTAGTGAATGCTTTAAAAACGATGATGATGATTGTAGAGGGCATGGTAATGCCGTGTTACTAATTGAAAAACATGATATATATATATACACACACTATATGTAAAAAACTGTTTTATATTTGACTATATTTAAAAATGTAATTTATTTCTGGGATCAAAGCCGAATTTTCTGCATCATTACTCTCTTCATTCATCCTTCAGAAATCATTCTTAATATGATGATTTTCTGCTCAAGAAATATTTATGATTATTATCAATGTTGAAAACGGTTTTGTGTACATTTTTTTCAGTATTCTTTGATGAATAGAAAGTTCAAAAAAACATTTATTTTAAAAGGAATATTTTGCAGTCTGAAAGATCATGTGATTTTATATATATATATATATATATATATATATATATATATATATATATATATATATATATATATATATATATATATATATATAATATGAAGTCATCATACTTTTAGTGCTTCTGTCATAGTAGTAGTTTTGTTTGTTTGTTTGTTTGTTTGCAGGCTGCCACTAAAAGTGCTGTGGATCTCAGGAACTGTAAACCCCTGACCACCACGTTCAGTCATCTGCCTGGAAAGTAATAATTGCACTTTATCAATATTACCATGGTTTTATTCCTAATTGTGCTGCAGGGAGTTAAAGTTAAACGTCAAAGATGTATTTGAATGGATAATAATTTTAGATGTGTTGCTGCTGATATGTTCTGTGTGATTCTTTGAATGATTCTTCACAGTGAAACTGAGAAGAAGGCCACTCTTGATCAAGCTCTGCGTGGAGTTCTTGAAGAGCAAATAGTGAGTCCACGGCTTCCTCCCTGGGCACTTTTAATATCACGTTCATCTTAGAACATTTGTGTTATTTTGTGTATGGGTCCAATGATTGCATTTTATTTTGCAGGTAAAGCAGAAAGTGAAAGTTGAAGATTTCCTTTCTCTGATCTACATCAGTATAGATGGCGTGACTGAAGGTGTGTGTGTGTATGCGCTACCACCTTTTTTTTGCTCTCTGTTAGTTTGTATGAAAAATGATATGCAGATCATGAATCTCTCATGTTAATACAGGCATCTGCTCTGCAACCACTCCTTTTCTTCTGTTGGGAGATGTTCTTGACTGTCTTCCTCTGGATCAGTGTGACAAAATCTTCTCCTTTGTTGAAGAAAATGTCTCTACATGGAAGTCTGTAAGTTTGGAACGTTTAGTTGATAGTGCTTACTTTTTGTTAGCTATAGATATAAATTAGTCAAATATTTAGAGGCCAAATACCAAAGAAGTGTAGAAACCTGTTGTCTTAGTTAGTTTTCTTATTCTTCTTCCACCATTGAAGTCTTTGGCGGCCAGTGGTGTAAAGTAACGAATTACAAATACTCTCGTTACTGTAATTGAGTAGTTTTTCTCAGGAATTGTACTTTATTAAGTAGTTTAAAAACAGTGTACTTTTACTTGAGTACATTTTAAGTGCTGTATCGGTACTTTTACTGTGCTATTTTCCCTAAACCTGCAGTCGCTACATTGTTTATTTTTGTCCTGTCAACGTGATTGGCCAAGGTGAATAATAAGTCCTGTCTCCATGCGTCACGTGTGTGACTCCCGTCATATCAACCATAGCGCAGGGAGGCGCGACCAGCCTAGAGTGAGAGGCACGCGCGCTTTATGAAAGGGGGTTGTTGCTAGTTCCTGTATGATGACTTAAACCGTGAAATTGCTCCGTGAGCCAACATACATCTTCATATCAGCGTAGTTTATCAACTGAGCGAGGAGAGAACGCGTCCAAAGTTAACTGTTTCTTAAAGGGGCGGTAAACTTCATTACAAATCATATATAAAACTCCAAAAATATACATACCAGCATAATAAAATCAAATGAAAATCAAAAAATATATTCAAAATAAGAGTTTTTAATTAATAATAAAGAAAAGATTTTGAGTAAAAATTATAATGTTGATTTTACACTCATTACAAGTGCATATTTTAATGTAATGTGTTCTCATGGCGATTTAAAATTGTAGTCCTTGTATATAGCAAATAACTTTCATAAAACATCAGGTTTATGTTTTTAATTACAAGCAAAAATAATCAGTGGTGAAAATTGTGAGTTACTCGATTCTGATTTCTGAAGTGTAGCCTATTCTTTTAACAGAGAAAACATCCATTGAAATTAAAGCAGTACAATGAATGCGTCTTGAAAAGAAAGGACTGCCTTTTTAACATAAAATTGTTAATGTACAACGCTTTGCAACCTTTTTTAATTAACCACAAGAAAACCTCTACAGTTGTCATAAATATTACCAGATTATTGGTTGCTTTCTCAAATATTACATGGCTGTATTTTTAGTGCTAGCAGTCAGAAATAAAACTTGGAGAAATATTGAAATACTGTTGATCTCATGTTTTTTTGTTCTTACTGAGAATCATCTTTAAAAGAGTAAGCTACATTTTTAATTTGCAGGGTATAAGGTGGAATAACATCCATAGCATAATACTCACTACTCTTGAGTACTTTTAAAAGGGCTACTTTTTGCTCCTACTTTGAGTAGTATTTAGGACAGGTACTTTTACTCTACTTGCACTACATTTTTTGACAAGTAACAGTACTTTTACTTGAGTATGCTTTTTCAGTACTCTTTCCACCACTGATGGCGGCCCATAGAAGCGCAAAAGTTGTGAAAATTTGCACACAGAAAGTGGACAGTTGTCCCATAACAAATTTGTATTCTCTATTCAAACCCTCTAAATTTGTTTTCGGAAAACCCTATGTTTTCAAATCTGTGCAAGATGTTTCAGGCAGTCTTCATTACATTTGGCTAATATCATCATTAGGAAATGCTGACAAAAAAAGTTATGTTTTTACATCAGCCTTTCTCACATTTGACAAAATTGACGAAAAACTTCTCACAAGCAAGACCATTAGGGTAGTCAACAGTTTCAGCAAAGTTGCTTAAAATAAACAATGTGTCCAAAAATCAGGAGACTTGTCTATTTGGATTCAGTGTGGCAATTTAAGCAGTATATAAATCTTTGGAGTTATACATAATTTTCCCATGTTGGCCATTTTGGGTATCAACAATTTAGAATTTTATAGTAAAATGCATTATTTACAATCTCATCAGTGGTTTATTTTCTGATTGGGCAAATATAATAACCTGACTGGTTGAGTTTTTGTGTATTTTGGGAAATATGTTAAAACGTAGAGTCTATGTTCTAAAAAGGGATGCTAACAAAAGTAGGAGTAATGGTACTTTTTGTATATGGATATGGCCATCTTAAACAAAATGAGATATTTACAACATTATTCATAATAATGGATTCTTTAACCAGCTGTAAATAATCATCAGAATGGTTTGTTCAGTGTATTTGTTTTGCAACTATATTTATGTGTTTGCTCTTTCTTTCATGTTCACAGAATACATTTTACTCTGCTGGAAAAAATTACCTATTAAGAATGTGCAATGGTGAGTTTCAAGTTTATTTATACTGTACTTTATCTAGTCCTAATTTCTCTAAACTGAATTTTAGCAACTAAGTGGAGAATAAAGTCAGTGAATGAGTTATTCCTGGCTTTACAGTATACTGTAAAAAATTATATGATTAATAAATTATAACATATGTTTTTACATTGCTTTTAACTCATCAAAAGAAATTAAGCAACTTTCAACTTTTCATGTTAAACAATATTCAACTCATTTAAGTCTGTTTAATATAATTTTATATATATATATATATATACACTTTATAAATTGGTAGTATTTATCTTTAAAAGGTGAATACTAAAGATTCAAACAGCTCCTTTATCTTGGATACAGATGTGGGCAGTGTTGGAACTAGGGGTGTGCGATATTGACAAAAAAATATCTCTATATTCTGGTATTTTTATCAATAATGGTAATTAGATTATATTTTGCTGAGTGTGTTATTGTGCTGGTACCTTGGCAGCTTTAGGACTGCCTTGGTCAGCTGACTCCTAAAGTTTTTGATATTCTTCATTTTCTGTGTGGTGGTCAGTTCGCAGCAATGACATAAATAATATTTTCAAAAAAACTTTTAAATTGATTTTTATCTTTCATGGGCATTTTTACCTTTTATTTAAAAAAAAAAGTGTTTAAACCCAATTATATGCATGCATCATCTTTTGTGTCAATTTCATACATTTTTATCCAATTTAAAGGGTTAGTTCACCCAAAAATGAAAATTCTGTCATTAATTACTCACCCTCATGTCGTTGGACACCCGTAAGACCTCCGTTCATATTCGGAACACAAATGAAGATATTTTAGTTGAAAGCTGATGGCTGAGAAAGGCTTCACACAGGCCTCCATTGGCATTCAGTACATTGACACTTCCAAGATCCATGAAAGGCACTTAAAACGTCGTTACAAAGTCTATCTCACCACAGTGGCTCTACAATAATCATACAATGCGACGACAATAGTTTTTGTGCGCAAAAAAAAATCAAAATAACACCTTTATCCAACTTGTTCTCGACTTCCGTGTATGCCTCCACGACGCATGCGCGAGAATATGACGCAGATCCGGCGTTCGGACGTATGACCCAGAAGCGATTTGTTTACGAGCAGAGGAAGACGCGCGTGTCTAAGCTGTTGGATTCTACATTGATCGTGCTTTAGGTCTCGGCGTAGTGCTCAAAATGGGGCTTAAGTGTGTATTTCATCGATTCCCGAACACCGGCGCTACGTCATATTCTCGCGCATGCGTCGTGGAGGCACACACGGAAGTCGAGAACAAGTTGGATAAAGGTGTTATTTTGATTTTTTTTTGCGCACAAAAACTATTGTCGTCGCATTGTATGATTATTGTAGAGCCACTGTGGTGAGATAGACTTTGTAACGACGTTTTAAGTGCCTTTCATGGATCTTGGAAGTGTCAATGTACTGAATGCCAATGGAGGCCTGTGTGAAGCCTTTCTCAGCCATCAGCTTTCAACTAAAATATCTTCATTTGTGTTCCGAATATGAACGGAGGTCTTACGGGTGTCCAACGACATGAGGGTGAGTAATTAATGACAGAATTTTCATTTTTGGGTGAACTAACCCTTTAATAAGAATAAGACACAATAGGGCTATTAATGCATTTAGATGTATTTACACATAATGTTTAATGCAGCTCAGAGGGACATTAATTCATTTAACCTGCAGTTACAAATGCATAAATGTTTTGATATTTTAAACATAAAACATTGAATATTGATATTTGATATTTTAAAACATGAAACTGTTGATGAGGGAGTCATTGAGATTCAACCGATTCATTCAAACGGCTGGTTCATTCAGGAATGAAGCTTTTGATTTTCTTAATTTATCTCAGTCATTGAATCATTGATTAGTAAAAAATGCTGAATCTTTAATTAATGAAATGCCCCTGTGTGTTGTTCAGAGACGCAATTACAGTGCTGAGGCTTTGTTTTGAACTATTTTCGTAATAGAATTTCGAAATAGGCAATATACAGGTGCATCTTAATAAATTAGAATGTTGTGGAAAAGTTAATTTATTTCAGTAATTCAACTTAAAAGGTGAAACTAATATATTTTATAGACTCATTACATGCAAAGTGAGATATTTCAAGCCGTTTGGCTGAATTTTGATGATTATGGCTTACAGCTTATGAAAATCTCAGAAAATTGGAATATTGTGAAAAGGTTCAGTATTGTAGGCTCAAAGTCTGACTCTAATACGCTAATTAATCCAAAACGCCTGCAAAGGGTTCCTGAGCCTTTAAATGGTCTCTCAGTCTGGTTCAGTACAATTCACAATCATGGGGAAGACTGCTGACCTGATAGTTGTGCAGAAAAGCATCATTGACACCCTCCACAAGGAGGGAAAGCCTCAAAAGGTAATTGCAAAAGAAGTTGGATGTTCTCAAAGTGCTGTATCAAAGCACAATAATAGAAATTTAAGTGGAAGGGAAAAGTGGAAGAAAAAGGTGCACAAGCAGCAGGGATGACCGCAGCCTGGAGAGGATTGCCAGGAAAAGACGATTCAAATGTGTGGGGGAGCTTCACCAGGAGTGGACTGAGGCTGGAGTTACTGCATCAAGAGCCACCACACACAGACGGATCCTGGACAGGAGCTTCAAATTACGTTAGAAGCGTTTTACCTGTGCTAAAGTAAAAAAGAACTGGTCTGTTGCTCAGTGGTCCAGCCCTCTCTTCTGTTGAGAGCAAATTTTGCATCTCATTTGGAAACCAAGGTCCCAGAGTTTGGAAGAAGAATGGAGAGGCACACAGTCCAAGATGCTTGAATTCCAGTGTGAAGTTTCCAAAGTCTGTGTTGGTTTGGGGAGCCATGTCATCGGCTGGTGTTGGTCCACTGTGCTTTTTTAAGTCCAGAGTTAATGCACCCGTCTACCAGGACATTTTAGAGCACTTCACGCTTCCTTCAGCAGACAAGCTTTATGGAGATGCTGAATCTAATCTACTTGACTACATCATGTAGTGTATGCATGCACTCTCTGGGTGTGTGTGAGGGATATACTCGATAATGTCAGCACGCAAATCGTTAAAACAACAATTACAATATTATCGCAGACAATATATATTGCACACCCCTAGTTGGAACAGGCTGAAATCATAGAAAGGAGTTGTAGTTTATCTGGAAATGGAAGTCTGTTTGATTGTCTGGGTTGAAAAGAAGGGTCTTTAATCTAGATTTAAACTGGCAGATTTCCTGCTTGCGAGCTCTAGGAAGACTTCCAGAGTTTATTTGCTAAATGCCTCCCACAGACGAATTTTCTGTTTTTGAGCCTTATTAACTGGCCATGTGCAGACACTGGAGTATATCTTCAGCAGTATTCTTTGAGAATGTGCTGCTGTATCCTGACATTACCACTGTTTGCCTACAGACCTCCTCAGAAGACTCTCGAAGTCTCAGAATACAGTGTTTTGTGGACGAATCCAACTGTTTTTAGCACGTCTCTTCCCTTTGTCTGAGAAATCAGGTATACTTTTGTTATACATTTGTTGTTTGTCTTAGTTCTTTGTTCAGTGGTTGTTTTTGACTGATGTTTTCCCCATGTTACAGGACTGAACTTACAGAGTCAGTTCAACCTTGATAACATCACAGTGTTCAACAAAAATGAGCAGGATAGCACACTTGGACTGCAGGTAAAGTAATGCTGACACATGTTGGCCTTGATTCACATAATAGCTTATTTTTGAATTCTCATGTGAGAAGAAACTGTTTAAGGATTAGTTCACTTTAAAATGAAAATTACCCCATGAGTTACTCACTCTCAAGCCATCCTAGGTGTATATAACTTTCTTCTTTCTGATGAACACAATCAGAGTTGTATTAATAAATATTATGACGCTTTATAATGGCAGGGACAGGTTTCATTGAGTTTGAAGCACATCCATCCATCATAAACGTAATCCACACAGCTCTGGGGGGTTAATAAAGGCCTTCTAAAGGAATCAATTGAGTTTTGTAAGGAAAATATCCATATTTAAAACTTTATAAAGTAAAATATCTAGCTTCCGGCAGACCACTTCAGTATTCAACTTACGAATAAAAGCGCAACTGGCGTGTCGTAGCGTAAGCGTTTTGGACTGCGAGAGGTGCTACACTTTCTTCGTAAGTAGTATACAGTAGAATATGGTAGGCGGTCTGGCGGAAGCTAGATAATTTACTTTATAAAGTTTCAAATATGGATATTTTTCTTACACATACGCACTGCTTCGCTTCAGAAGGCCTTTATTAACCACCCAGAGTCGTGTGGAGTATATTTATGAAGGATGGATATGCTTTTTTTGAGCTTCAAACTCAATGGACCCCGTCACTGCCATTATAAAGCTTGGAAGCGTCAGGATATTTATTAATATAACTCTGTTCATCAGAAAGAAGAAAGTCATATACACCTAGGATGACTAGACTAGAGGGTGAGTAAATCATGGGGTAATATTCATTGTAAACTGAACTAATCCCTGTGGTGAAAATGTAGTTTATATGTCTATGTGGTGTTTTTAATATGCTTTAAGACAAACCATGTGCAAATTCATCATTCAACACTATTGCTGAGTATTTTCTTCTTAAAACTGCAGTGAACCAAAGACATTCTCAAAAAAACGTTTTGAAATTGCCGGTGTTCCTTGTGTCACAAATATGTAAAAAAATCCCGCCAACGTGCAGTGGGGCTTTTCTCCACTGGCATTCTGTGATGTTCAAAGTGTTTCTATGGATGCTGATTATTTTTTATCCTGTAAGAATATGTGCATAAACTTGATGCGCAGCAAAAAGCCTCAAGGATGTGATTGGATAACTGGACTAACCAACCAACCAATCGCATTGCATCACATCTCCAATGTTGGTTTGATCATTCTGAAATGCCTGAGCCAAAGTCTGTCTTCAAAATTGTTAGCGTCTCGCATGATTGCATTCCCAAATACCATCATTCGAATGCAAGATAACATGACAGCGTTTATTGTGTTTCTTCTGCGTGCTCTGGGACCACAGTGTCTTCCCCGATTGCAGCAACTTCCATTTTATTACAGATATTTGTGCCAATTTCCCTATTTTGTTCTCTTGAAAACATGGGATGGAAACGCTGCTTCATTCGCAAATGTTTTATGGATATTCCAGTTTTGCGCATAAGTTAAATTAGCAACTTTGAATGGAAACATAGCTAGTTAGACACCTATAGCAACACTGCTCATTAGATGTGAGATTACTTTACGTGTTTTTTTTTTTGTTTTTTTTTTCAAGCATGCAGAGGTTAAGGAGGATGGGATGGAGGTGGAGGAGGGAGAGATGGGTGATGAAGATGCACCTGCTCCGTGGTAAAAGATATTTGTATTTTCACACCCTCTACGTTACAAAGTCAGTGGCTGCACCTGAAATCATTACTTCGTTACTATATAGTAGGGGAAAAACAGTATGAGACAAAATAATTATGTCTGAATTCAGTACTATAAAAAAGTACCCGGAATGACATATTCATATAGTAGGGGAAAAACAGTATGAGACAAAATAATTATGTCTGAATTCAATACTATAAAAAAGTACCCGGAATGACCTTATACTTCAGGTGAGATTCTAAAGTGTGCATACGATGGACACTTAACTATCCCATGAGGCCACGGGAGAGGATTTATGAATGGCTGAAGTGACGCAACTGATGCTGGTAGATCACATGAATGATAATGACAACATGTGAAGAATATAGTATGTCCATAATGGTGACTGTAGTATGTCTGGATTACATTCATACTTTGCGAGCACTAAAAAAGTATGATCCATATAGTAAGTAGCACTAATTCGAAATAAGTACCTACACAAGATAGTATGCGATTTCGGATGCAGTCCAGGTCTTGCTTTTGCTTTATTTTGCTTGTTATCAGACTCTTATTTATTAGTCTAATTCAGGCGGCTTTTGTTTTGTAGCTCCATTCCCATTGACTACAACTTGTACAGAAAGTTCTGGACCCTGCAAGACTATTTCAGAAACCCTGTACAATGCTATGACAAGTTCTCATGGATGACTTTCCTTAAGGTATATTTTATCATTTTTTATTATTAAAATCCATACCAAAATAAAAAAATCTTCCTCAAAAGCAGTTAATTTGAGGTAAATATTTTTATTAAGGGCAAAGTGCTGATAGTTCATGAATCAACTCTTGAAGGGTTTGTACTTAATTTTTTTTCTGGTCAAGCTCCTCTAAAAATATGGTTTTTAAATGTAATTCTAAGTCATTTGGTCTTAAATGGTTAAAGTTCTAAATGTAGACAAAGTATATGGACACTGGTTGTCCATTGTTAATGTAATTAACTACATTTGTGGTTACTCTGATAGGACACCTTTGTGAACATGAGGGGAACTGACTAGAATTGAAAAAGGATTGGTCCACATGTATCTTGTTTTAATGTCCCCTTAATGGTATTCTCTGTGCAGTATTCAGATGAGACACTAGCTGTGTTCAAGAGTTATAAACTGGATGACATGCAAGCGTCGAAGAGAAAGCTGAAGGAGATGAGGACCGCTGCTGGAGACCATGTCTACTTTGCCAAGTTCCTCACCAGTGAGAAAGTCGGTTCTTCCAGTCTTTCAATCATCTTTTCAATGAAAATAGCTGTTATTAGTACACTCCAGTCATTGACCTGATAACACAAGGCAAATTTCCCATCTTTCTACAGTTGATGGACCTTCAGTTGAGTGACAGCAACTTCAGACGACACATTCTGCTTCAATACCTCATCCTTTTCCAGTATCTCAAGGGCCAGGTCAAGTTCAAGAGGTCAGGGGAAATGGCAAGCTTATCTTTTCAAGCTGCAAGGATATGTTTACCCTGCTTTGTCAATAAATGTTTTTTTCTGCCATTTCTTTAACTTTTGCAGTTCCGGATGTGTTTTGAATGATGATCAGTCTTTGTGGATTGAGGACACAACCAAACTAGTCTATCAGGTTAGTCTTAACCCTAAGTATCACTGATTGGTAGTGTGTGGTACATACCCTTTGGTGCTCTTCACGTGGTGGTCAGAAATGACTGAATTTGTTTTTATTATTTCAGTGAAATCAATCTATTATATTTTTTAGTTCGATATTGTAAAAAAATACTTTTTTAATTCAATATTTTTGTATTTTATGGATTTTCCAAAAACGTTTTACTTTAAAACTGCGATAAAGTCAAAGCCATAAATCTAGACAAGTTGTGTTCTGAATTTGAGCTTGATATCTAAAAAAAATTGTTTGGGCACAGTACCAAACGTTTCCACTAGATGAAATTAGTTTCCCATTCATTTCCAATGCAGCCATTTTTGAAAAAAAATTTTTTTTAGGACCATTTAACTTTTTTGAATCATGTCCATGATTTTTTTTTGTGTTTGTGTTCACATAGCAACTGCCAAAACCTTTACCAAGTTTCGTACCATTCCGATGACTAAAAATTCTGTGAGGGAAACCTTAATTTTTCTGCCAAAAAATGACCGAAGAGCAGAGGGGGAATATTAGGAGTTATCAGGAATAACATTATCACCTCTAAAAGGTGAAGTGAATAACACTGATTATCTCTTTATCATTGCACCTGTTAGTGGGTGGGATATATTAGGCAGCAAGTGAACATTTTGTCCTCAAAGTTGATGTGTTAGAAGCAGGAAAAAGGGGCAAGTGTAAGGATTTGAGCGAGTTTGACAAGGGCCAAATTGTGATGGCAAGACGACTGGGTCAGAGCATCTCCAAAACTGCAGCTCTTGTGGAGTTTTCCTGGTCTGGAGTGGTCAGTATCGATCAAAAGTGGTCCAAGGAAGGAACCGTGGTAAACCAGCGACAGGGTCATGGCCAAGGCTCATTGATGCATGTGGGGAATGAAGGCTGGCCCATGTGGTCCAATCAAACAGACAAGCTACTGTAGCTCAAATTTCTCAAGAAGTTAATGCTGGTTATGATAGAAAGGTGTCAGTGCATCGCAGTTTGTTGCGTATGGGGCTGCATAGCCACAGATCAATCAGGGTGCCCATGCTGACCCCTGTCCACCGCCGAAAGCGCCAACAGTGGGCACGTGAGCATCAGAACTGATCACAGAGCAATGAAAGAAGGTGGCCTGGTCTGATGAATCACGTTTTCTTTTACATCACGTGGATGACCGGGTACCAGAATGCACTATGGGAAGAAGTTTGAGGTGTTGACTTGGGCTCCAAATTCCCCAGATCTCAATCCAATCGAGCATCTGTGGGATGTGCTGACAAACAAGTATGATCCACGAAGGCCCCACCTTGCAACTTACAGGACTTAAAGGATCTGCTGCTAACATCTTGGTGCCAGATACCACAGCACACCTTCAGGGGTCTAATGGAGTCCATGCCTCAACGGGTCTGGGCTATTTTGGCAGCAAAAGGGGGACCAACACAATATTAGGAAGGTGGTCATAAAGTTATGCCTGATCGGTGTACCTATGTTTCCAGATTTATGTGGCACATAATGAACACTGAAAAAGTGTCCTATGTTCCCCAGTTCAGTGGTCTGTTAACACACTGCAAGTAAACTTCTTAAAAGGTCAGGACTACTTTTTCCAGGGCCCTATCAACTTTATAAACTTCTAATCCTAACCTAAGGAAGAGATGACCTTTTGTGTTATTTTGAGTGCTGGGGAACAGAAAACTCATTTGACAAGTTCCACACTATCCCATGTCATATTAAGCAAATACAGAGCTTGAGAACATTCTCTTAAACTTCCCACACTATAAAAAATAAACCCAATAAAATGTACAGTAAAAAAAAAAAACTTCTGTGGTCACCAACACATTGAACTTACATTTATGGGAAAAAAACTGCATTTCATTTACGGATATAATGTTAACACATAGGCAATATGACCCTATGTTTTCTCATGAACCTTATGAATCTCGGGAACATTGGACCCTGGGGACATCAAACAGGCATGACCTCGATATTAATTACACCGCTGTGTCATACTGTGTTATTTCTATTCACCTACTTTTCTTACCATTGCAGTTACTTAGAGAAACCCCTCCAGATGGTGACAAGTTTGCATCTATGGTTGAGGTAAGTAGTATATGCAAAGTATACATGCGTATGGATTTTAGGTTTCACTCTGATCTTGTGATGAATACTGTACATATAGAATTTGCAGCTTTGTGCTCCAGAAGCTCATCTTAATTATGTCTCCAACAGCACATCCTGAACACAGAAGAAAACTGGAACTCTTGGAAAAATGAGGGCTGCCCAAGCTTTGTGAAAGAAAGGTATAAAATAAAACAGCACACAAACAGCTTTATCCCATTAAACATTAGATATACACTGCATTCATGCAAGGTTAATGATGACTTTATCATATTGTTACTTTATGTTCTGAAATTAGGGGAAACAAATATTTACATCATACAGCGCTATAACAGCAAATTAAGTACAGTAGATGTAATAAACTGTTTTCCATATAGACTTTCATTCATTTAGCTGATGCTTTACCCGAAGCGTTTTATAAATTATACCTATATCTTATACCCATATACAGTGAGGAAAATAAGTATTTGAACACCCTGCTATTTTGCAAGTTCTCCCACTTAGAAATCATTGAGGGGTCTGAAATTGTCATCGTAGGTGCATGTCCACTGTGAAAGACATAATCTATTAAAAAAATCCAGAAATCACAACGTATGATTTTTTAACTATTTATTTGTATGATAGGCTACAGCTGCAAATAAGTATTTGAACATCTGTCTATCAGCTAGAATTCTGACCCTCAAAGACCTGTTAGTCTGCCTTTAAAATGTCCACCTCCACTCCATTTATTATCCTAAATTAGATGCACCTGTTTGAGGTCGTTAGCTGCATAAAGACACCTGCCCAATACCACCCCCTACAATCAGTAAGAATCCAACTACTAACATGGCCAAGACCAAAGAGCTGTCCAAAGACACGAGAGACAAAATTGTACACCTCCACAAGTCTGGAAAGGGCTACGGGGAAATTGCCAAGCAGCTTGGTGAAAAAAAGTCCACTGTTGGAGCAATCATTAGAAAATGGAAGAAGCTAAACATGACTGTCAATCTCCCTCGGACTGGGGCTCCATGCAAGATCTCACCTCGTGGGGTCTCAATGATCCTAAGAAAGGTGAGAAATCAGCCCAGAACTACACGGGAGGAGCTGGTCAATGACCTGAAAAGAGCTGGGACCACCGTTTCCAAGGTTATTGTTGGTAATACACTAAGACGTCATGGTTTGAAATCATGCATGGCACGGAAGGTTCCCCTGCTTAAACCAGCACATGTCCAGGCCCGTCTTAAGTTTGCCAATGACCATTTGGATGATCCAGAGGAGTCATGGGAGAAAGTCATGTGGTCAGATGAGACCAAAATAGAACTTTTTGGTCATAATTCCACTAAACGTGTTTGGAGGAAGAAGAATGATGAGTACCATCCCAAGAACACCATCCCTACTGTGAAGCATGGGGGTGTTTTTCTGCACATGGGACAGGGCGACTGCACTGTATTAAAGGGTTAGTTCACCCAAAAATGAAAATTCTGTCATTAATTACTCACCCTCATGTCGTTGGACACCCGTAAGTCCTCCGTTCATATTCGGAACACAAATGGAGATATTTTAGTTGAAAGCTGATGGCTGAGAAAGGCTTCAATCAGGCCTCCATTGGCATTCAGTACATTGACACTTCCAAGATCCATGAAAGGCACTTAAAACGTCGTTACAAAGTCTATCTCACCACAGTGGCTCTACAATAATCTTACGATGCGACGACAATAGTTTTTGTGCGCAAAAAAAAATCAAAATAACACCTTTATCCAACTTGTTCTCGACTTCCGTGTATGCCTCCACGACGCATGCGCGAGAATATGACGCAGATCCGGCGTTCGGACATATGACCCAGAAGCGATTTGTTTACGAGCAGAGGAAGACGCGCGTGTCTAAGCTGTTGGACTCTACATTGATCGTGCTTTAGGTCTCGGCGTAGTGCTCAAAATGGGGCTTAAGTGTGTATTTCATGGATTCCCGAACCCTGGCGCTACGTCATATTCTCGCGCATGCGTCGTGGAGGCACACACGGAAGTCGAGAACAAGTTGGATAAAGGTGTTATTTTGATTTTTTTTTGCGCACAAAAACTATTGTCGTCGCATTGTATGATTATTGTAGAGCCACTGTGGTGAGATAGACTTTGTAACGACGTTTTAAGTGCCTTTCATGGATCTTGGAAGTGTCAATGTACTGAATGCCAATGGAGGCCTATCTGAAGCCTTTCTCAGCCATCAGCTTTCAACTAAAATATCTTCATTTGTGTTCCGAATATGAACGGAGGACTTACGGGTGTCCAACGACATAAGGGTGAGTAATTAATGACAGAATTTTCATTTTGGGGTGAACTAACCCTTTAAGGAGAGGATGACCGGGGCCATGTATTGTGAGATTTTGGGGAACAACCTCCTTCCCTCAGTTAGAGCATTGAAGATGGGTCGAGGCTGGGTCTTCCAACATGACAATGACCCGAAGCACACAGCCAGGATAACCAAGGAGTGGCTCTGTAAGAAGCATATCAAGGTTCTGGCGTGGCCTAGCCAGTCTCCAGACCTAAACCCAATAGAGAATCTTTGGAGGGAGCTCAAACTCCGTGTTTCTCAGCGACAGGCCAGAAACCTGACTGATCTAGAGAAGATCTGTGTGGAGGAGTTGGCCAAAATCCCTCCTGCAGTGTGTGCAAACCTGGTGAAAAACTACGGGAAACGTTTGACCTCTGAAATTGCAAACAAAGGCTACTGTTCCAAATATTAACATTGATTTTCTCTGGTGTTCAAATTAGGGCTGTCAACGAATATTCTAAATTCGAATATATTCGAATAGTTTTTAAAAAACGAATTTCGAAGGTGAAAATTAATATTCGAATAAATAAAAAAAAATGTGGGAAAAAAAACGTCCACGGTAGTAGAGGCGTGGCTGTCTGCTTTGCGAGTGGGCGCTAGCGCGCCTGAAGCCTTGTGTACTTTGGCCTGTCTCCAGAGCGCGAGCCCCCGCTGACTGCGCGCGCTCTTCCCCAAACGGACGAGGTGTTTATATTTGACGCGCTCGCCGTTGTGCTTTTCTTTGAAATGACAGAGGGCGACTCGGAGTAATTGTTCTATCAGGAAAAAGCGTCGAGAAGAAGTGGGCTAACACAGGTGACGATATTTATTTTAGTACACTTCACCGAAAACCACACTACAAAAGAATCATGTAAAACAGATCAAAATAAACCTTGATATTACTTGTGACATGAGAACAAAATGTATGTAGAAATGTAACGTTAACTTATACAACTCAATTTATGATATCTAAATGTTTCCTAATTTCACTAAACACTTCAGTGAGTTTTCACTTAGTTTCGTGAACTTTTCTTTAATAAACGGGCTTTTTTATGCTTTTGTAGGCTCGTTTTGTAAATATAAGCTACTAATTTGTATGTGCAAACTGGACCAGCCTTACTTTGCATCGCCCGCCACAAGCTCTCTGTCTGCAACACGACAAGACATAACGGAGAAATTAATTTTGTTCATTTGTAAGGACATGAGAGCGATCAGTGTCGTGGATGGGGCAGGCTGGAGTTCTGTCAAGCAATGAAACCGAGGTACTGACTGAATAGATATTGCATGAATAAAGGATAAATGCACTGGTTTGAATATTTACCGTTTCATGTCAAGGAAAAGTTCCATGTTTACCACAGCACAGCTCGCTCGGAGCGTTCAATAATATGCTGTAAAACGTATATTAATATTTGTTTCAGTCACTGAATGAAGCCTGCTATATTTGGGACAAGAGTCGCGACTTTAAATTGCTTGCACAAAACTCTTGATCAGCCTCAAAATGTGCTTGTTCATTTAAACCGTTATGCGCAGAGAGCGTGAGGGCGAGAGAGAGAGAGGTCTGCTTAGCCATTTGTTGATTTACTTGTTTTTGTGTAGGTAATACGTTGTCAAATATGTTTAAACTTAAATAGACTACCTATATAAGTAGTTATGTCTCTTTGTATTCATTTGTCCTGTTATTGACATAATGCGCGTCATTGACTACGTTTACATGGACAGCAGTAATCTAATTATTGACCTTACTCTGAATAAGGCAATAATCTGATTAAGGTGTTTACATGAGTTGCTTTTAGAATATTACGTTCATGTTCCCGTTTTACATGTTACAGAACATAGTTTGATTAATGGTACGTCATTACGTCCCCATGCCACACTACGCTGTCCGGGGTCCAATCATAGCGCGACTTTCGTAAGTCTGTTCAAATCAATGGGCTCAGGCAACCCACTGTAACTTTACCTGCGGGTGTTGCTGTTGGACAGTGTGACTTTATAAAAACGAGTGATTTTTATACTTTTTTTATGATATTATGATATATATATATATTAGTTTTATTTTGTGTAATATTAAATATTGTCTTTCAGGTTTTTTTAAGAGACCCATCTTGCCTCCTTCTTGACAGCCTACATTTCGAATAATAGTTTTGATAAATGATGAAAATGTGATGAAAAGGTTTCAAAATCGTGATTGTTTGGATTGTTTTTTTTCTGCCATCGAGCCACAAGCGTTCACTGAATGGCATATGGCTCGCGAGCCTAGAGGTTCCCGACCGCTGTTGTAAGCAGACAATTATGAATCTGGGATTACAGATACAAAATGATCGTATTTTACTTTTAAAATGAGCATTATTGCAACACAAAGAAAAAAAATATATAGAGGAGGCCGTGTCCGAGTGAGCAGAGTTTTTACGGTCTATGAGCAAGACACGCAGTCACGCACCATAGCAACGTCATGGCAACGACATTTCAGACTGAAAGATACGTAAAAGATAAACGGGAATTTAAGCGCATTGTTTTGTACGTGCGGTTATATTAATTATAATTCAAATTCTGTTTTATTTGTCACAATATTATTGATGATTGTTTAGAGGGGCACTTTATATAGGCTACTTTTGATACGAGCCCCCAAAGCCCTCCCCTCTGCACTTGCCTGGTGTGTGTGTGTGTGTGACCTGTCACAAAACGCGGCGGAAACTCCTTCACGACGTTAATAGTTAGATTAAGGTGTGTACATGTCTACAATGCACTTAGATAATGCGACTAAAACAGGCATACTCCACATGTCTTAATTCGATTTTTGTTTAATTCGAGTATGGCTTTAACCGGATTAAGGTAATTAGAAATCGCTGTTTACATGGTAGTTTCTTAATCAGAGTATGGTCTTAATCAGATTAATATCGGAGTATTGTTGTCCATGTAAACGTACTGATTGATAAAATGGGCAACCAGATGTTCGAATAGTTTGAATATTCGTGCTTTTTTTTTAGAGAGAATATTCGAACGTCATTTTTGAGCAATTTTGACAGCCCTAGTTCAAATACTTATTTGCAGCTGTATCATACAAATAAATAGTTAAAAAATCATACATTGTGATTTCTGGAATTTTTTTTTTTTTAGATTATGTCTCTCACAGTGGACATGCACCTACAATGACAATTTCAGACCCCTCCATGATTTTTAAGTGGGAGAACTTGAAAAATAGCAGGGTGTTCAAATACTTTTTTTCCTCACTGTATATAGGACTAAAATTTGTACTTTTACTAGCAAAGTAAATGTCTATACCACAGTATAATAATCCAATCTGTAAAGATTGAAACTGTTGTGAAAAGTTGGGTTTCCATTATGGTCACTACTATTTTTGAAGTTATGAATGAATATGTGAATAGAATATTTTGTTTCTCAGGCCAGTAGAGACCAAACCCATGCGCCCCAGCAGAAAGAGACAAGCACCAGAGGACTTTTTGGGGAAAGGCCCTGATCGCAAAATCCTAATGGGAAAGTAAGATAATAATTGATTGATTTCTGTGTAGCTTTGTCAAGACTTCGCTTCATATCTTATTTAGCATTTCTGCTGTTCTTGGCCTTCAACAGTGATGAACTCACAAGACTTTGGAATCTGAACCCTGACAATATGGAGGCCTGCAAGTCCGAAAGCAGGTGTGTGTGGGGTAAACACTTGCTTAAAGGTGCTTAATATGAGAAATGTTGTATTAATACAATGTTTGGTTAAAGGGAATTCATGCCATCACTGGAGGAGTTTTTTGTAGAAGCTATTGAACAGGCAGATCCATCAAACATGGTGGAGGATGAGTACAAGTACATTTTAATAATTTACTCTCTTAAAAGAATCAAAATTATTACAAACTTATGTATCACATTAATCATCAGTATAAATTAATTCTTTGCCATTTTCCCTCAGAGTTGTGCGCAACTCAAACTACGGCTGGCGAGCCTTGCGATTGCTGTCCAGGAGGAGTCCTCACTTCTTCCAGCCCACCAATCAGCAGTTCAAGAGTCTGGCAGACTATCTGGAAAACATGGTCATCAAACTGGCCAAAGAGCTTCCTGTGAGTGGACATCCACATGATCAAACACTAGCAGAGTTTTCTGTAATGAAGACAACATTCAAACTAGTGCTTAACCAATATAGGCATTTCATTGGCTGATATTCAGGGTTTTCGCACTGGGTAGTTATTAGGAACTCAGTTATAGGTACTAGCCACCAGGGCGACCCATTATTGTCTATAGTATAATGCTATTCAATCATTGCACTCAAACATGGAGGAGATGACTAATTTATGATGATCAAACCAGTTATTTCTGGATAATCAGCTATGGGCTGGAAATATTCCCTTATTTAAACAACTTCAATTTGATGCTAGCATCGTAACGTAAGTTATGCGAACATTATTGTTTAATAACATACATTTCCCCCAAACCTTTAATTTAATCCACCCAAAAAAGGACCTTAGTCGTAATTAATACTTATCACTTTAAAGTAGAGTTGTTCCGATACTAGTATCGGAAATATCACTGATACCACAACAAATTCTGGCATCGGTATCGGTGAGTACTTGAACTCATGTACCGATCCAATACCATTTTCTTAAACAAGACCTAGTTATTATGACCGCCAGCTTTGCCTAACCACTGCACGGTTCTTCTTCGCTGCTCAGAATGCATTACAAACACAGGACGTTGTGCTGTGTTGCCACAAGCAACCACTGTTTAGAGCAGCGAAGAAGAAATGAAAAAGCGTTAGCAGTATGTCCGCTGTTTAGCAGTATTTCGTCTCTGTGTGGATGGCGGGCACCCGCACACACGCGCACGTGACACTCGCTCGCTGTCTTTGTCCTCCCCCAGTTTCTCTACCTCTATGTGCGTTTTTACAGTCTATGGTCACTATACAGTATGAGGACACGAACGCATAAACCGTCATTTCATGAGAATTTACTGTGTCATATAATGAACACAGACACTCAAACGTGTTCACGGCAACCCGTCAAAATAAAAGTTCGGTTTAACGTGAAGACATTTTCAGAATATATTAGGCAACTGTTGTAGCCTACAGTAGATTTAGCTACGTCTCTATGAAATAATAATACGTCTCTACTAATAGTAATAATTATGCTTAGAAGGTTGTAAAGAGATTATTTTCTGATTAATATATAATTTTTTATATCCCTACATTTATTTGTTGTACTGTTTTTTATACAGTTATATTGTAAAACTAAAATACCTTTTTCAGTTTGCAGTGTTAGATTTGTAGCTGCATTTGAAGTTCTTTTTCGCTTAAGTAAAATAAACAATATTGCTTTCAAATGCATGTCAAGACAATAAAAATACTTAAATAAATACAGTAGTTCACTTTATGTATTTGTTCATGTTAAGGGATAAGTCTGAAGCACACCATAAAATAATTCTAGCAATTCATACAGGGCTAGTAGTATATACAGATACACACCCAGGTATCGGATCAGTACTCAGAATCGGCCGATACCCTGAGCCCAGGTATCAGAATCGGTATCCGGAAGGGAAGGGAAAAAGGGTATCGGAACATCTCTACTTTAAAGAGCATTAATTACACAAAGCTTAATGTTGTTTGTATTGTATTTTTGCAGTTCTGTGATAAAATAAGGTGATCAGACTCTGAAGTATTGCTCACATACATACAGTACGGCTTGCGCGCTCCCCTTTAAACCGTGAAATATGCGTCAGAATATTTATGACACCTTTTTTCTTTGTTTCACAATACTCAATTAATGATTTTAACTTGGG
Organism: Gobio gobio; assembly: GCF_949357685.1. Classification (NCBI taxonomy): domain Eukaryota; kingdom Metazoa; phylum Chordata; class Actinopteri; order Cypriniformes; family Gobionidae; genus Gobio; species Gobio gobio. The sequence goes on along the minus strand of NC_137102.1, from coordinate 34,081,133 downwards.
GTTGGTGTCTTTAGAAGAAGTATCTGCACTGAAATTTACAAAAAATAAATCACAACTATCCTGTGCTATGGGCACAGCCCATAAAGGCTGCAGCGGAAGTTTTTTTTATGCTACTTCTTGAAGCTTCCGCTTTTTTGAATGGTATGAAGGCCTATTGTGCTGGGTTAGAACCTGCTCTGAAGTAGGAGTTAATTTAGTCCACCAAAAGAACAAAAAAAATTCCCAGTTACTGCGGTGTAAGCACGCCAAAAAGCGGGTACTTCTGCCAATAGTTATAGGAACTATGAAAACGTTATTCCTGTGCATGCATGCATACATACATACATACATACATACATACATACATGCGTACGTACATATATATACACATACACACAGTGGGGCAAAAAAGTATTTAGTCAGCCACCAATTGTCAGGGTTCCCACTCGTCCTGGAAAACCTGGAAAATTGATGACAAATTTTTCAGTCCTGGAAAATTGGAGAAAATGTCCTGGAAAATCTTGTTGTTGTCAGGGAAAATTCTTTTAAAAATAGTTATTTCTTTAGCCGAGTATAAAGAGTTTTATCGCTGGCCCAAACAATTAGCGCTAGTTGCAGAAAGCACATGTTCAGGAATGCAGAGTTTGATACGTGTGAGTAGTATTTTGAATAATGATGTTTAGTCTTGTGTTGCCACTTGCAGCCGTTAGCTAATGCTATTAACTGCTCAAATGTATGCAGTGAATGTTAACTCGTAAGCTGCTTCATATCACATAATTTTGATATATAGTCACATTTGTGTGTTATATAGTCATAATTGAGTGATATAAACTCGCAATTCTGACCTTTCCTTCACAATTGACTTTTATGCGCAGATGCAAGTTTATATCTTGCAATTCTGACTTCTTTTCTCAGAATTGTGAGATCTAAACTGAAATTGCAAGTTATAAAGTCCAATTCTGAGGAAAAAAGAATTGCGACAATTTTCGCGTTTACATCACAAATATGTAAACTCGCAATTGCGAGAAAGTCAGAATAGCAAGATAAAAAGTCACAATTACCTTTTCTTTCTATTCTGTGGTGTAAACAAGCTTCCATAGTCATAATGTATGATTAAGAGCTCATATTGAAAAATGCTGGATTGTTAAGTAATGGCAATAAACTGTATGGCTTTTAAAGACTTAGAAAGCAATATTTGACATGATCCTTGTCTTTTATTCCCGCCGTAGTAAAATTGAAAATGTCCTGGAAAAGTAATGGAAAATGGTTGCTGAAAAAGAGTGGGAACACTGATTGTGCAAGTTCTCCCTTTTAAAAAGATGAGATAGGCCTGTAATTTTCATCATTGGTACACTTCAACTATGAGAGACAGAATGAGAAACTGTCTGAACACTGTCTGATTTTTAAATAATTTATTTGCAAATTATGGTGGAAAAAGAAGTATTTGGTCACCTGCAAAAAAGCAAGATTTCTGGCTCTCACAGACCTGTAACCTCTTCTTTAAGAGGCTCCTCTGTCCTCGACTTGTTACCTGTATTAATGGCACCTGTTTGAACTCGTTATCTGTATAAAAGACACCTGTCCACAACCTCAAAAAGTCAGACTCCAAACTCCACTATGGCCAAGACCAAGGAGCTGTCAAAGGACACCAGAAACAAAATTGTAGACCTGCACCAGGCTGGGAAGATTGAATCTACAATAGGTAAGCAGCTTGGTGTGAAGAAATCAACTGTGGGAGCAATTATTAGAAAATGGGAGACATACAAGATCTGGGGCTCCACGCAAGATCTCACCCCGTGGGGTCAAAATGATCACAAGACGAATGCTAATCCCAGAACCACATGGGGGGACCTAGTGAGTGACCTGCAGAGAGCTGGGACCAAAGTAACAAAGGCTACCATCAGTAACACACTACGCTGCCAGGGACTCAAATCCTGCAGTGCCAGACATGTCCCCCTGCTTAAGCCAGTACATGTTCGGCTGCATGGAGGCAATGGGCCAAACTACAAGCAACAGTGGTCAAATGTTTTCTGTAAGTCTCCACAAGGTTTTTACACACTGTCATTGTCAACAAAGGGTATATAACAAAGTATTGAGATGAACTTTTGTTATTGACCAAATACTTATTTTCCATGATAATTTGCAAATAAATTCTTTAAAAATCAGACAATGTCATTTTTTTTCTCTCATTCTGTCTCTCATAGTTGAAGAGTACCTATGATGAAAATTACAGGCCTCATCTTTTTAAGTGGGAGAACTTGCACAATTGGTGGCTGACTAAATACTTTTTTGCCCCACTGTATGTGTGTGTATATTAGGGATGCAACAATACAGTTAGTCCACGGTTCAATACATACTTCGGTTTTTAACCACGGTTTTCGGTTCGGTTTGGTTCTGATGGCTTGTCACATCAGTTTTTTGCTGTTATATTCTTAGGCGACAGGAACAGCAAGAGGTTAAGGAGAAAAAATACTATTTCTTTATTGCAATACTCTTTCTTTATTTTGCTTAAAATAATTGAAAAACCTTACTTAAACTTAAAACTTTACTTAAAAAAAAAACCTTGTACACATTCCTAGTGTATTGTATAATATAAAATAAATATATATATAAAGATTTACACTGGCAGCTCAGAGCTGTACAGCAGCATTTAAGTATGAAATTGAATGAATAAATGTAAAAATTAAACAATACATAGACTTCAGTATAAAATATACATTGATTCTTATTAAAGCTACTGTATTAAAGTTTTTCAGTCAAGAGCAGAGTGATTTTCTCCTTGTCTTTTGTTGTTGTATTAGCATTAAAGGGATAGTTCACTCAAAAATGAAAATTGTCATCGAGAAATGAATACAGGTTTGGAACAATATTATAGTGAGTAAATAATGACATAATTTTAGAGGTGAACTGTCCCTTTAAGACCTGCGTGCATCTAATATACAGACACGCCGATTTTACTTTCACTTTAGACATAACCGACTGTGTTTATGTTAACCTTCTGTGTATTTGATCGCAGCAAGATGATTTTAGCGCAGTAAGACGACTGCTTAGTCCAGTAATCACGTGTTTGACAAGCGTTTAGTGCACGCGCTCGGAAAAGCGCATGTTAAAAAACCGTGCATAAGCACGCGAATGAAATGTTTTACCGGCAAGAATTTAAAACGCATGCAAATAATGAACTTTGGTGATTATGAATAACTATAGTGTTCCGTGAGTATAACTCTACCACTAACGTGTGATGTGAATGTATGTCGCATTGTTCAGTATATTGGGATGGAGGCAAATGATAGAATGTGTAGAAAAATAATTAATTAAATGCAAAACCGGAAAAAAAAACGCAATTCACAAGCGCATATTGAATCGTGAATGCCGTACCGAACGGTTCAATATTATATTGAGAATTGTGGCATCCCTAGTGTGTGTGTGTGTGTGTGTGTGTGTGTGTGTGTATATATGTGTATATATGGAAAATGTCTTTGGTGTTTATCCTTTGGTTCTTCATTCAAAATATCCACAAAATCTAACATTTAAATACATTTTTAAATCTATGCATTCCATAATTATTGACACCACAAGCGTCACACATGCTTTAGTATGTGCTGTAAAACTGTCACCCGTTCACATGGGACTTGCATTGCATGTCGACTTTTTAGCGACAAACTGACATGCCAATGAAAAAGTAAATTATGGATTTTTTTTTTTTTTATAAATATGGTTATTAGTTTTTTATCGGCCATCCCTGGTTTAAACGGGGAGGCAACTGTGGCAATTTATTCTATGCTGGGTACACACTACAAGATATTCTGGGCGATTTTGGGCCAATTTCTCCCCTTCCGACAATCCTAGGTAAAGTCCCAATTGTCTTGATGGTTCTACAGATTATTTTCTCAGATTTTCCTGTGGTGTGTTAAGAGTGACTGAATCTGCTCTGAAGAATGTCAGAACTGCCCCGATCTCGAATTTGGGAATTTCCTGTGTTCATAGGCGGGAATCTGTTGTTTGTGATTGGATTCTTATGGTGCGCTTTCCTGATCAAATTGCAGCACTCTACACACTAGAGCAGGGGTGTCCAATCCTGATCCTGGAGGGCCACTGTCCTGCAAAGTTTAGCTCCAACCCCAATTAAACACACCTGAACCAGCTAATCAAGGTCTTATTAGGCATAGTAGAAACTTCCAGACAGGTGTTGAGGCAAGTAAGAGCTAAACTCTGCAGGACAGTGGCCCTCCAGGACCGAGTTTGGACACCCCTGCACTAGAGGAACAAAACAGTTAAATCTATATTTTCTTATGGTCATGTTTGTGGTTTCACATTTTGAAAATCTTATAAGCTTTAAAAAATCTTAACTTCAATTAATTTAATTAATTTCAAATATTTTGTTTACTATTTTACTCAAATATTCAGTATTTTATAAATTCAGAATTGTGACTGAATTTTTGTTTTTGTTCAAACAGAAAGACCTTCCTTCTGAGGAGATAAAAACCGGAGAGGATGATGATGATGAGAATGGAGATAACCTGTTGAAAGAGAGCAATGACAGTGAGTCTGTTGTTCTTTTTTATTATTAAACTTCAAAAGCAATTTTTATTGCCGTTGCCTCCACTGGATTGTGTTCACACTGGACTCTTTGGATCAGAATGGCAGTGTGTTTGCATTCAAAAGTGACACCTGTTGCTAGGTAACAACTACACAGGAGAAGGCAGCACAATGGATGCAGTTGCTCACCTCACTTTGTACTTTGGTTTTGTTTTCAAAGCGTCATCACAGAATGGCACTTGGGTCTGTCTGCTGTGAATGTAGTGTAAAGGTCCCAAGAAAGTGGTGAGCAGAGAAGAGGGAACAAATCACCTCAGTGTAGAACTTTAGTCCATTTTGCCATAAATTGTATCTACGTTGCAGAGGTACCGCCTCAGATCTTTTTTGACATCTTGCCATCAAAATGACAGCCATGTTTCTCAAGATGCACAACTGTATCATAAATCAAGACTCAAAAAAACTCAAAGACACTGATAGCAACTGATAGTGAGACTCTGAATGAAGTCAATTGGACCAATGATGCACTTTTGTTTTGTTGCATTACAGCGGCATTAAGTGGCCTAGGCCTCCAATAGCCATAATTAGCTGACCCTTCCTCCTCCCTACATTTGGCTGCATTGCTTTAGTATACAGAACCAAGCATCCAGGGGCCTCATTTATCAACAGTTCGTACGCAGAGATAATGTGTAAATCATTTGTGATGCAAATTTGTTGTTGTTAAACGTTGCGTGACTCATTCTGTGTTTGTGAAGTTCCTCTTTTTTGCCATAATTGTGGTGAGGGAAAAACACAATCACGTGATTTTTAAAGAGATGTGTGTTGTCACCATATATGGTGAACGTGAACGAGCATGGTACTTACGCACACGTGGGATTTCTCTACAATGATTGCTTACTCATGTGCGTAAGAACTGTGTACGCACTGTTGAGAAATGAGGACCCTGGTTATTTCAGTGGTTTCATTACGATCTGGCTAATGGCCTAGAAGCAATTTTCTGATGTAGTTTACGCAATAATGCTGCATTCACACTACAAGCGTCAAAATCCCATTAGTTTAAATGGAGAGCGATGATTTCCGGCAACACTAGTGACCATTAGCGACCGACAAAGTTGAGATCTGTTCAACTGTATGCAAATGAAGAGCGACTTTTGGGATTGACAATCATTAGGAGAGAAGTCAGTGGAGCGCACCTGATCTGTCGCCGAGACAAGATGGAGAAGCATATTTTAGCGGTCAGCAACTGTCCTATAATTTATGATATGTCTCCATGTACATGCTGACTCAGAGCCTAAATGGTTTTAATTTGCCCTCTTTCTGCAGGTAAATAGCCGCGATGGCAAAGAGAATTTACTGTTTCACGTTCATCTTTAATATTAGGCATTTTACATTTACATTTAGTCATTTAGCAGACGCTTTTATCCAAAGTGACTTACAAATGAGAGCAATAGAAGCAACTAGAACAGTCAAGGGCAACAGTATGCAAGTGCTATAACAAGTCTCAGTTAATCTAGCACAGAACACACAGGACAGAATTAAAAAAAAAAAAAATAAATTATAAATTAGACCGACAGAAAATGAATAGAATGATAAGTGCTATTCTTGATTGGTCAGGTGCTGCTGGAAGAGATGTGTCTTTTAGATGTTTTTTGAAAATGGCTACAGACTCGGCCGCACGAATTGAGATAGGCAGGTCATTCCACCAAGTGGGGTCGGTCCAGGAAAAGGTCCATGAGAGCGATTTCATGCCTCTCTGGTATGGCACCACAAGGCGTCGTTCACTGGCAGAACATAAGCTCCTGGAGGGTGTGTAAGTCTGAACAAGCGAGTTTAGGTATATTGGTTCAGAGCCAGTGGTTGCTTTGAAGGCGAGCACCAGTGCCTTGGATTTGTTGCGAGCGGCTATTGGCAGCCAGTGCTGACTGATGAAGAGAAGCGTGACGTGTGCTCTCTTCGGCTCGCTAAAGACCACCCTCGCCGCTGCATTCTGGATCAGTTACAAGGGTTTGATAGTGCATGCCGGAAGGCCCGCTAGAAGAGCATTACAGTAGTCCAGTCTGGAGAGAACAAGAGCTTGTACCAGGAGTTGTGCGGCCTGCTCTGATAGGAAGGGTCTAATCTTCCTAATGTTGTATAATGCAAATCTGCAGGACCGGGTTGTTGCAGTAATGTGGTCAGTGAATTTTAGCTGATCATCAATCACAATTCCAAGGTTCCTGGCTGTTCTGGACGGAGTTATGGTTGATGATCCTAGCTGAATGGAGAGATTGTGATGAAGTGCTGGGTTGGCTGAGACCACAAGCAGTTCTGTCTTTGCAAGGTTGAGTTGCAGGTGATGTTCCTTCATCCAGGCAGAAATGTCTGTTAGGCAGGCAGCGATACGAACACCAACCGCGGGATCATCTGGTTGAAATGAGAAGTAGAGTTGAGTGTCGTCGGCATAGCAGTGATAGGAAAAGCCATGTTTCTGAATGACAGATCCAAGTGATGACATGTAGATGGAGAAGAGAAGTGGTCCAAGCACTGAGCCCTGGGGAACTCCAGTAGCTAGATGATGTGACTTAGACACTTCACCTCTCCATTAGGGGTGCTCCGATTGATCGGCAACCGATCTCGATCGGTCGATAATCGCTTTGGGATGATTGATCGGCGGTCTCCAAAAAGGCCGATCTCATGAACCGATCGCATGCTGACGACACATAAAACCCGCACCTGCCGTGAGAGCTAGGGCATGATATGCAGCGACACCGTCTCATTCTCTTTCCGGCGCGGGTAAAATAATTATAATGCTGAAGGTGAGGTACAATTCATATTTCTATATTAAAAAACTTACGCAGTCATTTGAAAACTTTCTGTGGGACATAAGTTCACAAACAGCGCGCGTGAATCACCGCGTGCGCGCGCTCTCTCTCTCTCCCTTTCAAAATGCTGAAATGGCTTCACATCAGCGCATCATATCTGCACTAAAATCGAGCTGCTCAGTTGACACAGGATTTGCCACTTTGCACAATCGAGGCAGTGTCGCATCGTCACTAAAGCTTATCATTTGCATTTATTTTTAAGTCTTGCCAGTGTTCAAACCGCTCCGCACTCTCTAGAGAGACACACACACACACACAGGCCATCTCACAAAAAGATTGCAAGTACAAATTGCGCTGAAATGGTCAAATACACACAAATGTATGTACTAAATTACCGTCTTGACGAGTATGCACGTAAACCCCGTCGTGACTCGCGAGTGAACGTTTGTGCAACTGTAACCGTATCCGTGTTCGCTCTTAAAGTGACAGCTGTCGAATAAACTGCTGCTGTCTCTGAGTTTCTCTTTGTCTTGTGTTGTTTGATGAACCTTTACGACACTCACTGCTCTTGAATGACTAACTTTTGCAACCTTAAGTGTAAGGATTAAACTAATTTAATGTATTCAGGGAAGACCAATATAAATTTACATTTGATTTCTTATTAAATGTCTTTATTTCTTACTTCAATACTAATGTTAGACCTACCTGAAAAATTGTTTTTAAAAACAAAAATGCACTGCATGATCAAATATTTAGGTGAGATAATTATATACATTTATTTGGGAAAGATGGCCTACAGTAGCCTTAAGTTCTCATTTTCTAAAATAAACACTTGGTGGTTCTTCAAGATCTTGACTCAGTTAATTTAGAGTTTGTTTCATTTCTACAAATGGTGCAAACTCTGCAAGATTATAGATAAAAGATTGCCATTCCCCTGCCATTCTGTGACAAAGGAGCGAAGAGAATTTTATACTGCTTCCATTTATATTTATTGACTTCCTTTCAAAATGCTTGTTTGTAGTGGCAAGAAAACCATTTGTTGTCTACACAACATGGAGTAACATCCGTGAATGTCATTTAGTCTAGGCAACCAGTAGTGGGAACGCCCACTAGCGACCTCACCGCCAGCCACTGGCAACATGCAGTCACTTGTAGTGTGAATGCAGCACAAGGCTCTGTTTAAACCTGGTATTAAGATGCGTTTTGGTTGATCGGATCACAGAAAGATGAGGCAGACACATTCCCGTTTACACCTGGAGTTTTAATCCATCTATTTTGTCCACTTTCAACCACTTCTGTCCCGAGGAGGATCTATGTGTGGGTAAATGTATGGGATATTTCGGATCTTTCGATCTGATGGACGAAATAAGCTTCTGAAATGTATATATGAACGTGACCAGAGAAAGCAGAATAACATACGGAGAGCTTCAGCTCAGCTCTTTTTCTTTTCCAGACTTTCCTTCGAACATTACTATTTGATTGAAATTCTATTTACAATTTTTGTTTGGTGCCAGCCCCACACTTCTCAGGTTTCTTCAGGCCAGTGTTCCCCAACCCTGTTCTTGGAGGCACACCTCCACACTACGTTTACCAACTCTTCTTAATCAAACGCAACTCAGCTCGTTAATAGAGACTCCAAGAACAGAAATATATGGGTCTGTCTGTGTCCTGCCGTACTACAAACCACACCCCTGCAAGTTATTGCTTTCGAATTGCTTTCGAAGTATGAAATTACAGCTGTTAGTAAAACATAAAATAGACTTGTGGTAATTATAGCTAAAAAAACCTACCCCTTCTATTAATTAATTTTACTGTAGTTTCATAATTAAAATGGTTTAAAAACAAACTTGTCACAATGATCTGAGTCAATTTTCATTCTGGAATGAATGTTTAAGATGAGTAGTTTATGAAAATTCTTAAACATATGCATTCAACTCAGAAATTGTTTCTAGGATTTATGGTTAAAAAATTATTAGCATAAATATTGGTAACAATTTGAGCGGTTGAGATACTCTAGTTTTGGCCCAAAAACTCCTTTCAGCAGGACAGTGGAATTGATGTACATTATGAAGTCCAATTACAAGTGGTCACAGGAGGTGTTATGACCTTTGGTGTAAATCTGACTTGCCTGACTACTTGTCGGCTCAGCTGGTGTGAACAGAGCCTTACAAAGTTAAGGGGTTTACAACACTAGCGTACCATGTTTTTTTATGTACTACGTTTTGGTTGAAAAACTTAATTTGTGACCATTAAAAAGTATGTTCTGTATAGTATGAATGAAATTCGGACATACTACATCCACCATGTCCATTGCATCACTTCGCTGCAATTTAGAATTTAGCCACAAGTCGTGGTACTTTTTGCCTATAGCTTAGATCCAAAATCCATACTTTATTCTTAGCTTGGCAAAGCTAGTTTGATGACTAAAAGTGAATTTTCTTTTTCCAGGTCCCAGCATTCAGAGCAAGACAGTGACCAACAGTCAGATGGATGAGATCGCAGCTAAGCTTGGGTCCCAGTGGAAGACGCTGGCAGACCATCTGGAGATGAGCGAGAAGGAGATTCGTGTGATAGAGGCTGACAGTGAGGATGTAGAACTACAGGCAAAGATGTTACTGGTGGCCTGGCAGGACCGCGAAGGCCCTCAAGCAACAATGGAGAGCCTGGTCACGGCACTGAACTCGGCTGGATTCAGTAACATCTCAGATGGTCTCACCGAAACCTAACTCAACAGCATCTCCTTCTTGTTCAGTTTTATCAATTTGACAGTGTTTGTTTTTGCTGTACTTCGATGAGTTTTTTTTTTAATAAATGGTCATTTGAATTTAACCTTATCGTTTTGTTTGTAAAATACACACACGAGCGCCAATGGCATGTTTATTTTTTTTCACTGTTTATGAAAAGCCAGTAAACAACTTATTACAGAGGTAAATTCTCTTTGATTGTATGAGTATTTCAGGACAGATAAGTTTGCAGTGGCATTTGTTGCATGGTAGTTAGAAGACAGAAGCAGTAATTGAGCATCAATACATCCTCTCAAAGTGCTTTGATATGGAATCCACATTTGATAAATACATTTCAGTTCAGTTAACAGATCCTTGTAAATTATCTGAGTAAACTCCTGATGATGTAATTAAGCATCCAAAACTTGTGGCCAAGAACATCTTTAGATACCAAGTCACTACTGCTCCTGTGGTGGGATACTGTCTATTGAGCATGAACACCTTTGTACAGGCTTAAAAAAATATTCAATGCATATATAAAACATTTAAAAAAAAAAACATTGCTCCAAGAGTCCAATAAAAAGGATCAGGTCCAGCAATCTACCATCCATAAAAGGGGAAAACACCCTTAACAGACATGCCACTTGTGTTGATGCATGAAGAGTTCAGAAATTAAGGTCATGTTTTTAAAGACACAAATTTATTTGCACATCTATACAGACAGTGCTTTGAAAATGGCAATTATGGTTTAAGTTTCTTCTGTGAAAATGTTACTCAAGAATTTCCAGACGTCGAGGGCCATACAGAAGGACATATGCTATATGCCAATCTCCACCACCAGACAGCTTCAAGATGTCCTCAGGGGTCACCACGCTGACCTTATCATCATCAAACTTCATCCATTCATCTGTTCAGAGAGAGTGAAATATCAATACTAGCTAGAAAATCAAAACACCTTGTAGCAGGGATATCCAATCCTAAATAAAACTAATCAAGGTCTTCAAGGGAAACTTCAAGAGAACGAACATCATTGGTTCTTGCTGAAGCTCAAACGTGCTGCGTAACACGAGAATGCACCTCAAATGTGCTCTGTAAGCTTCCGTTTACCATAACTAATGTGTTCGTTGATGAATGTTTATATGTAATGTTTATATGAATAAAAGCCGAAATTCAATCTGTTTATCATATAAAGCAATCGAGTCTCTTCAGAAAATTTTGACTAAACCACTCAATTCATATGGATTAGTTTTACGATCTCTTTATGAACTTTTTTTTGAAGTGTCAAAGTGCCAGTTGTGTAGCTGTAAATGGAGGAACAGAAAGCTTAACTCGCATAACTCATAACTCCATAAAAATAAATCAAATAATCAGTTACTTTAAGGAGCAATGTAATATTGTAATGAATTACTTGTAAAAGTCACATTACCCAACACTAGGAAAAACCTGGAAGAGCTGCCAAAGAATGCTATCAAGTCACATTTACAGTTCCAAAGGAAAAAATAAAGACTATGCAAGTACGTTTTTACAAATAATGAATGCAAAAACTTGACCTGACATCGACAATACTTTCACTACCTTCTTTCCTTTTAACCCAGGCGACATAGTGGCCAGATGAACTGGATCGGCCCTGATGCGTCAGAACTGCCTGCAGGTCATAGTAACCGCTGTTGTTGGAGCCCAAGTCTATAAAGAAGAAAAGTTAACTGCTTATAAATCCATCTGCACAGTAAACTTTCAGAACCATGTTAAAAAATTAAAAGAACAAAATCCTCAAGTAGCTTTGCAGCGAGTACTCACCTTCAGAAAAACAGAAAGGTTCATATTTTGTTTCCTTTGGAACCCCAACCTTCTGACTCACCTGTTAAATGTGAAATAAAATGGAAAACAAAAATGTTAGTCATTTTACAAATGGCTTTTCAAAATACCAGACGTGTTCAGTATGACATCACAGGGCACTTGCTTTCGGCTGCTGTTGCATCTCCAATTTCTTGTCTTCCTCCTCCTTAAACTTTGACCTCATAGGAACCATCTTCTCCTGAAGCTCAGGAGTACACAGCTCATAGACGTCCAGCATAAGAGGAAATTTTACATCCTAAATGCAGCAAAATTACACAAAATAAGTTATCAAATCAATTAATAGATATTTGATTGACAACACTTTATATAGCAAATCACTCCTCAGCTAAAGACCTACCTTAAGGACTTTGGCATTCACAGACTCTTTTTCTTTGTAAAAGAACCGGACCATTTGCACAGTAAGGTATGCCGGGAGACGGCTGATTTTGGACTTGAATGCAAAAACATATTAAGTGACTGTTCATGTTATTATTGTACGATAAAGAAAACACTCCACTGCTGCCACAAAAGTCAGAAATGCCAAAAGTTAAAACATACCGATTTGATATAGAGGGCATTTCTTTGTAAGGATGGGGAGAACTTTGTGATGTCCTCCTGTAGCCTCTAGATATAATGAGAGAAAGGTAAAGATTAACAGGGATTGTGAGCACTGGTTGTACTTCCTATTGACAGGACGTTCCACTCACCAATCGGAGTCCAGTGGCGAGATATTTGACTTCCTGGTTGATGAAGCAGCTAAGCTGAAGCTGGCTCTCTGTGCCTTTAGTTGGATCCTCATCCTCTGACTCAGTACATTTCATACTGGATACATAAAGGTTAAGTACCATAAAAATGTCACACGTTCATATCTATGGGACTGGGGGAAATTTTTACTCGTTCCAGGAGTTCTCAGACTACAAAACACAAAATTCTCATTTAATTGCATGAAGTCTGGCCATCCCCTCAATATATAATTATGGCTGCTAAGCATAACAGTGCAGGGTAATGTAATGCAGTGAATTCAAAAGAGTCAAGTTAACAAATAGTCAGTGGCATTATAGATAATTCCCTCAAAAAATAAAAGTCTATCATCCTCCACATAATAATTTTCTTTGGGAGGTAATTTCTCAGTGAACCATAGTAACTTAAAGTCCAAAGTATACTTTGACCGTCCGCAATGGTCTAAATTTTGGACTAAATCCAAATCAGGTTCTGGAGGTGCAAGGTGAGGAAATGAAGCAGGATCACAGGTAAACATTAGGGTTGGCTACCAATTGAATTTTAAAATTATTCTGATTCTGCTTATTGATTCCGATTCTTATTGATTCTTAATTTCAATTCCAATAAAGTAAAATAAAAACAAAAAAACATGATGAATGTGAATTATTTGAATATTGCAAAACATCTCATTGTACCTGAATACCATGAACAAACATCAACAGGCTAAAGAACACTTACACAAGGAACATTTGCCTATGGTTTAAAAATAACATCGCAAAAACTACCAGACTAACTAATATACATTTTATGCATTATTAAAAACAAGTAAACACTCAGTAATTAAAAAAAGAACAGAAACAAATTAGCAATCACACAGATAAATACAACTGAACAATGATTTAAATCAGTGTCAAGTGTTTCAATCAAACAGTTTTTAGGTCTTCAGGTACAGGAACTGCAAATCAAAATTTGTCCGTTCAAGTGCAAAAATATGCAGAAGGAACTCAAGTTCGGTACTGCGCACTATATAGTAGGGATGCAACAATACAGTTAGTCCACGGTTCAATACATACCTTGGTTTTTAACCACGGTTTTCGGTTCGGTTTGGTTCTGATGGCTTGTCACATCAGTTTTTTGCTATTCTATTCTTAGGCGACAGGAACAGCAAGAGGTTAAGGAGAAAAAATATTTCTTTATTGCAATACTCTTTCTTTATTTTACTTAGAAGACTTGAAAAACCTTACTTAAACTTAAAACTTTACTTAAAAAAAAACCCTTGTACACATTTCTAGTGTATTGTATAATATAAAATAAATATATATAAAGATTCACACTGGCAGCTCAGAGTTGTACAGCAGTATTTAAGTATGAAATTGAATGAATAAATGTAAAAATAAAACACTAATAAGAATCCATGTATATTTTATATTGATATTAATGTAAAGCTACTGTATTAAAAGTTTTTTTTTTTTGTCAAGAGCAGTGAGTGATTTTCTCTATGTCTCTTGTTGTTTTATTAAAATTAAAGGGATAGTTCACTAAAAAATGAAAATTCTGTCATCGATTACTCGCGCTCAAGTTGTTTTAAACCTGAATAAAGTTCTTTCTTCTCTTGGAAATAGAAGAATGTTGGAAACCAACCAGTTGCTGGTCTCCATTGTAGGAAATAGTTGATGGTAGCCATTGACTTCCATATTATTGTCTGGTATTCAACTGTCTGTGTTCAACAGAAGAAATGAATACAGGTTTGGAACAACATTAGAGTGAGCAAATAATGACGTAATTTTAGAGGTGAACTGTCCCTTTAAGGACAAGCGGCAGCATGTTCACTAGGCTGCGCTGCTGTCAATTTAAGACCTGCACGCATCTAATATACAGACACACATCACACCGATTTTACTTTCACTTTAGACATGACCGACTGTGTTTATGTAAACCTTGTGTGTATTTGACAGTATTAGCGCAGTAAGACGACTACTTAGTCCAGTAATCACGTGTTTGACTGGCTTTTAGTGCGCGCGTTCAGCGCATGTTTACAGTGTATAAGCACGTTAATTAAATGTTTAACCGCCCAACAAGGCTTTAAAATGCATGCAAATAATTAACTTTCGGGATTGTGAATAACTATAATGTTCCATGAGTATTACTCGCTGACACCAGCATTGCAAGCGTGGCTAAACACCCCCTAACTTTAGTGCATAGTGATTGGATATTTGCTCATATCAGCGCATAGACTCACAAGCACACTCAAACAGAGCCTAAATAAACTGAGAACTATTTCAAACGGAGAGAAATAAAAATAATTAAATAAATGCAAAACCGAACAAAAGGCAATTCACAAGCGCGTATTGAACCTTGAATGCCATACCAAACGGTTAAAAATTATATTGAGAATAGTGGCATCCCTACTATATAGTATGAGGGGTGGCTTTCTGTACGCAATTTTTAGATGTGTGCGCAGCACAGACTCGATTAAAGTCATTAAAATGCACACAAAAAGAATCGATAAGAGGAAGCATCCAATTACTGACGTTAAGTATCTGATTCCAGAATTGGAATCAACTTTTGATTCCCAACCCTAGTAAAAATTGAAGGAACGAACAGGGGGGCATGCAGTTTATTAAGCTAAAAACAGCTGACTGAGAGAGCACATGCTAATATAGACTTGTACAACAGGCACTTATCAAAAGGATACGTAGTTTCAATTTCAACACCAAAAAACTGATCAATGAAATTCTTCTTTTTTGTGGCGGCAGCAGCTCCACTATCACTGTCAGTCTGTTATTCGACCAAAAACATGCACACAGAGAATATATATTAATTATTTGTAAAATAGTTTTTTAGTTTCCAGACAAATATGATAAAATGACCAATTTTTTTCACCAATTTCTCTACATTTGCGTAATGAAATAGTTTGAATATATTAGGGTTGTCACAGTACCAAAATTCCAGTAGTCAGTACCAATATCAGTAAAATTTCACGTTGTCAGTACCAATTTCGATACCATAGCAAGAACTATTTTATTATTTTATTGAACTATTTGAAAGGAAATAAATATAAATTAATAAATAAAAGTAAGTAAATAATACATTTTAACAGCACGTAGCCTTCAAATGTTTATAAGTAGACTGTTTATAAAAAGATAGAACCAGTGTCAGGTCTATTAGTTTGCATTTACACTCTAAGACTTAATGTACATCTACTTTGAAATAAAGTATCAGATTGCTTTGTCCCATCTGTTGCTACAGTTATATCACTGTCAATCATTGCGGTTTCGTATTCAATCGTGCAATTAAAAACAGATGTAAATCCAGAACCTTTACGGTGTACACTCTTATCAAAAAAGTATCACTATTATCAAAAAAGCGGTGTACACTGCACTGTGAATCCCTTATTTAAATTGTGTTTACACTTTGTTGGAAATAATGACAGGATTCACGAGCGTGTCGAGCAGATTCTGACTCTGATTGGCCATTGCGCTCAACAGATACGCCTGTGATTGGCTATAATAATCAACGCTTCAAAAACCCGTTGTAAACAAAACCTTTGACGCTCTTCACAGAGCGCTTGCACAGATCATCAGCAGGTACCAAATATCCCCAGTACTGAGTACTACAGGTACTGCAGAAATGCTGGTATCGTCATTTTTTTAAATGTCAGTATCAACTTGGTACTGAAGTATCGGTACTTTTGACAACCCTAGAATATATAGTGAAAAAAGTTTTTGGGAGACAAAAAAAAAAAAAAGAAAGTACCTCAGGTGGGGTTTCTAATTCTTCAGGTTCTAATTTCTGCTGAAGGACCCGCATCATCTGGACCCAGCACTCATTGGCATCCTGAGTAAATGGAAAAATACATATATACAAATGTTCCAATATGACGGAAACTATACTGATTAAATGTATTCAGCTAAAAACATGTGACCTGACCTGCTGAAGGTACTGGCCCTGGTCTCCTTTTTCGGCAAACTGTGGGAAGGCCATGTGCAGGAACTGCAGCAGAATGATGGGTGGAATGCTTGACGAGGTCTTATCCATGGACTCATACAAATCACGCAGAGCTAAGTGAAGAATTAACTTGATCAAACATGTGCTACAAAAAACTGTAAGATTCAGTATGGCTACACAGCTTGACTTTTTTAAGCATTACTCTTGAGCAGCAAGCTTGGACATACAGTGCATCCGGAAAGTATTCATAGCGCTTCACTTTTTCCATATTTTGTTATGTAATAGTCTTATTCCAAAATTTATTAATTTAATTATTTTCCTCAAAATCCAACAAACAATACACCATAATGACAACATGAAAGAATTTAGTTTGAAATCTTTGCTAATTTATTTAAAAAAAATTAAATTAAAAATCATATGTACATAAGTATTCACACCCTGTGCTCTTTGTTGAAGCACCTTTGGCACCAAATTACAGCCTGAACTCTTTTTGAAATTTGGCGCTACAAGTTTGGCACACCTATTTTGAGCAGTTTCTCCCATTATTCTTTGCAGGACCTCTCAAGCTCCATGAGGTTGGATGGGGAGCGTCGGTACACAGCCATTTTCAGATCTCTCCAGAGATGCTCAAATCGGGTTCAAGTCTGGGCTCTGGCTGGACCACTCAAGGACATTCACAGAGTTGTCCTGTAGCCACTCCGTTGTTATCTTGGCTGTGTGCTTAGGGTCGTTGTCCTGTTGGAAGATGAACCTTCGCCTCAGTCTGAGGTCTAGAGTGCTCTGGAGCAGGTTTTCATCAAGGATGTCTCTGCACATTGCTGCATTCATCTTTCTCTCGATCCTGACTAGTCTCCCAGTTCCTGTCACTGAAAAACATCCCCACAGCATGATGCTGCCACCACGCTTCACTGTAGGGATGGTTTTTGCCAGGTGATGAGCAGTGCCTGGTTTCCTCCATACATGATGCTTGCCATCAGTGTTAATTTTGACAGCAAATTTTGATTTAGTTTTAGTCATAGTATTTTGACTAAAATGCCATTTAGTTTTAGTCATATTTTAGTCACCTGAATTGTTTTTAGTTTTAGTGTAGTTTTAGTCGACTAAATCTACAGTAGTATAAGTCTCCTAAAATCTAATGAGTTTAGTTAAATTGTAATACATTAAGCATTTAAACATTACATAACCGACTGTCACTTGAACTGACATTTTGTTTTTGACATTAAAAATACACGAAAGAGAGCTCAATTCACTTTTTTGTTTGTTTTTTTAAAAACATCTATACAGTTTTTATAACTTTGTATTTCTGTTTTAGTTAGTAGGTAATATCATGTTAAGCTAAAATAAGTGTTTATTTATTTTTTTAATTTCAGTTAACATTTATTTAATTTCAAGTAATGAAGATTTTTTTAATGGTTTTATTTAACTATTATAACCCTGATACTTTATTGAATATGTGTCAAATACTGGTCTTTCCTCCTGACTATGAATTAAATGGGAATTCAATTAAATACGGTTTACTGTGCAAGCAAAAACAAATATATAATGCGTGACTTTTAATTATAAACAACCTGGAAATACACATTGACTCTTATTTTGAAATTATTTTGAAATTATTTTGGCATACTCCAGATGGGCTGTCATGTGCCTTTTACTGAGGGGTGGCTTCTGTTTGGCCAATCTACCATACAGGTATGATTGGTGGAGTGCTGCAGAGATGGTTGTTCTTCTGGAAGGTTCTCCTCTCTCCACAGAGAAACGCTGGAGCTCTGTCAGAGTGACCATCGGGTTCTCTTGGTCACCTCCCTGACTAAGGCCCTTCTCCCCTGATCGCTCAGTTTGACTGGGTGGCCAGCTCAAAGAAGAGTCCTGGTGGTTCCAAACTTCTTCCATTTACAGATGATGGAGGTCACTGTGCTCATTGGGACCGTCAATGCTGCATAATTTTTCTGTACCCTTCTTCAGATCTGTGCCTCGATACAATCCTGTCTCGAAGGTCTACAGACAATTCCTTGGACCTCATGGCTTGGTTTGTGCTCCGACATGCACAGTTAACTGTGGGACCTTATATAGACAGGTGTGTGCATTTCCAAATCATGTCTAATCAACAGAATTTAACTGACTCCAATCAAGTTGTAGAAACATCAAGGATGATCAGTGGAAACAGGATGCACCTGAGCTCACTTTTGAGTGTCATGACAGGCTGTGTATACATGTGAATTTTTCGTTTTTTACTTTTAATAAATTTGCAAAGATTTCAAACAAACTTCTTTCACACCGTCATTATGGGGCATTGTTTGTAGAATTTTGAGGAAAATAATGAATTTAATCCATGTTGGAATAAGGCTGTAACATAAAATGTGGAACAAGTGAAGCGTTGTGAATACTTTCTGGATGCACTGTACTGATACTAGAGGTCTACACCGAACCCAAAGAGACCCATAATGTGCTACACGGAACTGACCCCGACCCGTCTATTATTTCAAAAGCTGGACCCAGACCCGTGCAGATCCGAGAAATGCCAAAAATGTAGTACCCGGAACCGACCTGGACCCGTCTATTATATGATAGCTGGAACCAAACCCGGCGGGAAGACACAGACCCGACTGTCCAAACTGCTATTAGCAGTTCAATAAACAAGTTGCGAAAAAATATAACTTTGTCTCAGCCTACCTAAAGCCGTCGTCTCCCTTCCTTGTACCTGATTGTGAAGCATTACAATCCTTGCCAAGAGAAAAGTTCTATCCATTTTATTCCTCTCTTGTTATTACTGTAAAAGTCCACTTTATGTCACGGTGACGGATGACAAATGCGACTTTGCAGATTTGCATTTCGACTCGAGTTAACTCCCATAATAACTTTGACTGTTTGCCCTTTTTAACTAATAACGATTGCTCGTTCGGTGCCATGGCCGCTGACGTTAGCATTATTTATTTGCTGTAATCTCTGTGAGCCGAGTCTGACCACCAAAATTTTAAGATTAAACAAGACGGCTCATTCATATTATTTTTAAAATCATTACAGTCACTGCGGAAGCTCGGGTTGCCATAGAAACATGACACGCGCTTGAGACTGCACTTGCGCGTTAGCTGGAGCAACATGAAATATGAGCTTTTTTTTGGGGTCCCGGGTGCTCTGTGAAGACCTCTAACTGATACACAGTGAAAGTTCATCACCTGCTGTGATGTACTGGGAAGGTGCGTTAGCTCCAGATGACCGCAAGGCACCAGAGTACCTACAGATGGAGGCAAATTACCACAAAAAAAAACACATTGATGTTTTATACCACATAAATCTCTGAACTTGATATGAAGGACATGCCTAAATCGTACCTCCTGAGAGCACCTTTGAGCTCAGGCACAGAGCGTAGACACTGCACTGTTGCATTCATGTAGCATGTGTTGCCCAGATTTGTCAATCCACATGGCAACTCCATCTGAACATGACACAGATAGCAGAATGATTTCACAGCTATTGGCTTGTTTCTGTGATACCTGCTAAAATGCTTAAATAGCAGATCGTTCTATTATAAATACCAAGATCTGTTGGCTGAAATCTTACCGCAGATGCAAGCTGCTCCTCCGTCATGTCCTCCACAAACATGGGTCTTACTACAGGCTCTTCAGGGAGGGCATCAGCAGAGCCCATCATCAGAAGAGTCATCCCCTACATGGATCAAAATATACATTTAGCTGAAGAAAACTCACATTTAAAAGTCAACATGAAACAGTATTTGCAACACCTATTGCACTTGGGTAATGTGATGCATTATTCTACAGAGGAAACGGAGGAAAAACTTGATTAACAATAAAAATAAGAATAAAACAATTGTATTGTATGGTATGGTATGGTAAAATGTATAAACGATCACATTTAAAAAATAAAACACTTTTTGGGATACCATAAAAATAACCTGTACCCCATCTGAATTATATAACAATTAGGCCATGCCTAATTTAGTTATCATTAAAATCGCGCGTGATTATCACAATTTTGAAAACTTGCGGTTAATCCTGTCCAGTCAGCGTCAGTCTGGTGCAGGCAGCGCGCAAGCTGTTTTTTGAATGAGAAGAAATGGCAGAAGGCAGTGACAGCGCTGGGAGATTTGGTCCTAAAAGGACCAAATCTGAGGTGTGGTCATATTTTGGCTTTAACTAAAGTCCTGAGGGAAACTTAATCGAAGATGGTCACCCTGTCTGCAGAACATGCCAGAAGAAAGTCTGTAATAGGGGAAACGCCTCAAATCTGCGAACACAAGGCAAGCGGACTTCAATACCAAAACTACATCTGGTATTACTACCACTCACGCTAGCCACTTCGGCGGTTGAACTATAGTTGAATTATAGTCTTCTCAAAAGCCATCTGTTATAATCGCGTTGCGCACATAGACCGTAATTGCGCATTATAACCAGTGTTGGGAATAACGGCGTTATAGATAAACGGCGTAACTAACAGAATCATTTTTTTCAGTAACGAGTAATCAAACGAACTACTGTTTCTTCCGTTACAACGCCGTTAGAGTTACCGAGAAAAAAATTCCGCCGTTACTATAATTGAGCTCACTGAAGCGGTTTTCATCCGAAAAACCTCTATGTCAGTCGGACCTGCAACGTGTGTGTGCGCGCGCCAGCCATGCGTGTTGGGGGGTGGGTTAGGTGGTACACATAACTGATGATGATTGGTGGGTGGGAGACAATGTTGAGGTTGAGTTCACACACACACACACACACCTATGACACACACGCATATGCACATTCAGCGATGGCAAGTCTGGAAGTATAAGCGCTACTTTTCCCTCGTTGACGTGAAAGGTAAGAATGTTTATGTAACGTGCAACTTATCCCCAGGAAGAAAGAGTCTCTCCACGTCGGTGGCAAATTCTAATCTAATGAAGCACCTCACATCACATGCTGCCACAAAATTAGTGGCTAAAAACCCAGGTGATAACGCGAGCTCCACTACCAAAGAAGTAGTACTGGTAATATTTACACATTATTCTATAGTAGGTCTACTGATAATATTTACAATAATGTATTGAATCTGATTGGTTTCTCTCACATTGTCCCACAGCAACATTACAATAGTGTACATTAATGTACAATGTTTTATAATAATTTATTCTATTTAGTGTCCAATTCATTCATTTAATATATTTAATATTGGGGGCATCCAAGTTATTTTACATATTTGAACATTTGAAGAAAAAAAAAAAAGTAACAGTAGTAACTAGTAACTATAATTCAATTCAAATTTATTTTGTATAGCGCTTTTCACAATACACATTGTTTCAAAGCAGCTTTACAGAAAGTATACTAGAAACTATAACTAATTACTTTTTTAAAGTAACGTGCCCAACACTGATTATAACCAACCACACATGTTTCTAATAATCAGAGGCGTTCAGATTAGCCAGAGTTTTGTTCAGAGCGCACTCTCACTGAAATCTGCACTCAAATCATTGATGAACGTGCGATGTATGCAGGAGATTAAGTCATCATATCGTGGTTGACTGTTTTTGTTCTATTTCAGCAGCGAAAATAGTTTCTAACAAACAAAGCAGAACCACAGCGCATCTGGTATGACTGACAGTGTTCGAGATTTGCGTATTTAGGGACCGTCTTTAAAGTTACATACATTGGTATTAGAGCCCGACCTATATATCGGCGGGCCGATATTAGGCTTTTTCCAAACTATCGGTATCTGCATTTATGATGGCCGATAAATGAATATAAAAAAAAAAAAAAAAAACGGCAGAAACACCGCTCAAACACATTAGGGGTTGGCGTTTCAAACACATTGAGTGTTGGCGTTTCATAGTTGGTCCACCAGAGGGCACTCTACAACGTGCCGGGTTGGCAACACCAGCTGATCCAGATGAGCTCTGCATTCACAACACAGATCATCCGTGAAGTGCATGTAAATTGGCAACGAGACATACATTGCTTGAATAACAATTAAAAAAACATCCCCATCAGTTCTCTTAACTCAAATAACATGACAAAATTTGTAACTGCTAAAATGTGTAACTGCCAAGTCCAGTTTTGCTGTTACATGTAAGCCAAGAGAGCTGGTAATCACGTTAGGTTGTTACAGTTGACTGACTAAGTTGAACTCGGACAATGTGACTGAATAAGATGCATTTCTTTAATAGTCTGACAGTTTGACAGCAAGAGACGCATCATCTCTCCCCTGCCTGTTATTTTGAAAAAATGTACATATTTCTAAATTATGACTTATCATAGACGCTAACCACAATGCTAGCTAATGCCATGGCTATCAGTGGGAGACCGCTAACATTAATGTGCCTTGGAAATCACAACAAACTTATTCTGCCTAAATAAAGTAATGATTACTGTATTTAACTACTATATTTGAAGTTCCAGTCCCTGCATTGTAAATCGTAAGTTAAGCACGTGAGGAGTGAACGAAAGTGCGTGACTTCGTTCAGACGCTGCATTAACAAATAATGGATTTACTGCATCATCATAAGTAGTAGATTTTAGAAGGCAGGCAGCAAATGATGATTGAAAATGGTTTGTTGTAGCTTGATGGATAGAATTAAAAGAGTGCATGTAAAGGGATAAGCAAGTTGACATTGTAATTATAAGGTAGCTCATATTTATACTGTATACAGTTTATATTTTGCTGTTGTTGTTATTTATCAGAACTTCTAGAACTTAACTGAATATTTTTTTTTCCAGTCTAGCTCAAAGTTATATTTATAAAGCTTACCACATCTATTAATACTGGTAACTTTGATTTTTTGTTTTGTTTTTGTTATTGTGTTTTCGTCCAAATGACTTTAAGTTTCATATCTTAAGTTTGTATTTTTATAAATTTTATTTATCAGAACTTTAATATATTTGTATGTTCCTCTGTTCTGTTGTGACAATAAAACAAACATGTTTATTTTTAAACTGCATTATCATATTTTAGAGAGGCTGAGTTATCATGAATAACTACAAATAACTAATGTATAAGGGAAATCTGTTTAAGTGTTTTTTACGCGTTTCTGTTATTTTATTTATTTATTTTTTAATATATATATCGGCTGATATATCGGAATATCGGATTTTTAAATGACCAAATATTTGTATCGGTATCGGCCTTAAAAATCCTTTATCGGTCGGGCTCTAATTGGTACACACGTTTCTAACTTCAATAGCATTTGAAGAGAATGACGTACAGTCATAAAACCAGCTGTAAAGTGTTCATCTAGGTGTCAGGTATGATGCACACCTTTTGGATTTTTGATATTTAATAAAATAAACTGTCAAATTATATGAAAATATGGATATGCATTATTTCACTAGGATACTGTTTGGGCTCGTACACAAAATATGCTAGATTTTAATGTGCCATAGCTGATAGAACACTGATGAGAATATTACTTGAGTAATATATATATATATATATAATATTAGAGATTACATTTACACCAAATTATTATTTATGTGTTATGTGTTGCTATAGACCAATTTACTGTTTGTAAACATACAGGTTGCGTGCGCAGCTAGGTTGCAGAAAACCAGGGGGAGATGGCGTTTACGTATAGAAAATTACATGGATACGGTACAAAATCATTAGATTTAAAGATTATAGGTTATTTATAGATATATATTTATAGATGACTAATTATAGATTATTAGATGTTATTTTCAAAATGTTGTCCGCATATTACAATAGTTTGTCACCCAGTGATAGGGCTGTGCGTGACAACCGCACCACTGCGGTGGCTGAGTATCACCTGCGGTGATCGGCCAAAACACTTTTTATTGTATGTGAATGCTGTTTTACGTGAATATTACAACCCCAAATCAGAAAAAGTTGGGACAGTATGGAAAACGCAAATAAATAAAAAAAGAAGTGATTTCTAAATTTACTTTGACTTGTATTTCATTGCAGACAATATGAACACAAAATATTTCATGTTTTGTCTGGTCAACTTCATGTCATTTGTAAATATGCATCCTTTCCTGTCATTCAGACCTGCAACACATTTAAAAAAAAGTTGGGACAGGAGCACTTTAGGGCTAGTAATGAGGTAAAATGGTTAGATAATGATGTGATTTGAAACAGGTGATGCCGACAGGTGATTGTAATTATGATTTGGTACAAAAGCAGCATCAAAGAAAGGTCTAATCCTTTAGGAGCAAAGATGGGCAGAGGATCGCCAGTTTGCCAAAAAATACGTGAGAAAATTATTGAAATGTTTAAAAACAATGTTCCTCAAAGAAAGATAGGAAGAGATTTGGATATTTCACATTCAACAGTGCATAACATAATTAAAAGATTCAAGGAATCTGGAGGAATTTCAGTGCGTAAAGGACAAGGGCGCAAGCCTAAGCTGAACAACCGTGATCTCCGATCCCTCAGGCGGCACTGCATCAAGAATCGTCATTCATCTATAAGCGATATCACCACATGGGCTCAGGACTACTTTGGCAAACCTTTGTCAAGTACCACAATACGTAGTTACATCCACAAATGCCAGTTAAAACTGTACTGTGCCAAAAGGAAGCCCTATGTTAACAGTGTCCAGAAGCGCCGTCAACTTCTCTGGGCTCGGAGGCATCTGGTATGGACCATCACACAGTGGAAACGTGTACTGTGGTCAGATGAATCAGTATTTCAGGTATTTTTTGGGAGGAATGGACGCCATGTGCTCCGGACAAAAGAAGAAAAGGATCATCCAGACTGTTACCAGCAACAAGTACAAAAGCCAGGGTCTGTCATGGTATGGGGTTGTGTCAGTGCCCTTGGCAAAGGTAAATTGCACTTCTGTGAAGGCACCATTAATGCTGAAAAGTACAAAGAGATTTTGGAGCATAATATGCTGCCTTCAAGAAGACATCTTTTCCAGGGACGTCCATGCATATTTCAACAAGACAATGCAAAACCACATTCTGCACACATTACAAAGTCCTGGCTGCGGAGGAAGAGGGTACGGGTACTTGACTGGCCTGCCTGCAGTCCCGACCTGTCTCCAATAGAGAATGTGTGGCGCATTTTGAAGCGCAAAATGCGACAACGAAGACCCCGTACTGTTGCCCACCTTAAGACTTGTTTGCAGGAAGAATGGGACAAAATTACACCTGAAACACTTCATCACTTGGTGTCTTCAGTCCCTAAACATCTTTTAAGTGTTGTGAAAAGGAATGGCAACATTACAAAGTAAATGCTTTACTGTCCCAACTTTTTTTTTAAATGTGTTGCAGGTCTGAATGACAGGAAAGTATGCATATTTACAAATGACATGAAGTTGACCACAAAACATGAAATATTTTTTGTTCATATTGTCTGCATTGAAATACAAGTCAAAGTAAATTTAGAAATCACTTCTTTTTTCTTTTTTTTTTGCGTTTTCCATACTGTCCCAACTTTTTCTGATTTGGGGTTGTATGACACGAGTGAAGCACAAACATTTATTTCCAAATTAAATATTAGGTTTGAAATTAAATGTTACATCACAGCCATGGAAACAGATATTCATGCTGAACGAGAGAGGTAGGCTTTGTGAGCTGAGCCAAATTTAAGCTTTGCCTGCGTTTTGCAATCTGGTCACCCGATTTTCCACGAATTTAACAATAGGCTTACTCCATTTTATTCTCTCCAGTCGGCGGTCGTGCCGGCGCAATCGGCTCTCTTTTTTTCTTATCAGTGCCAAAGAGACTCAAATAACTCTGTCGTTTTTTATCATTCAGGCAAGTGTTATACATCATTGAACATAAAAAAAATAGAAGCTTAACAGATTATAGTCACAATAAAAACAAAATGTTTTGCTTTTTGCAAAATAAAGAAAACAAACATGATGCGCGATCTGCAGCCTCTCTCTCAAAGACGTTCATTCAGTCTTCAGAAAAGGAACTCTAGCTTAGTGAATAATTGTCTCACAAACATAAGACATATGTCTAAAGAAACGTTGAGGTCAGGTTTTAAACAATGTAAACCAAATCGAAAACAAATATGCTGTGTTTATGTAATCTGGTTGAAAAGTGATAGATGTCAGTCTTTCGCAAGTCACTTCATTATTCGCTAATGCGACCACGGAGCACGCGCTCTTTCAGATTCAAATACTGACGATCCACGCATCAACGGCCACACATCAACTCATACAAACACGTGTAGTGAAGCGCTGTAACGTTACTTCAGCTACATCGTTTTGACATGCGTTGAGCAGTAATCCTGGATTTTTTCTCCTCATGAAAAGCTGTTCATTTCTGAAAGCAACGGTTTCAGGGCTGATTGTAAGGTAGGCTTTATTCTGTTAAGTTTATTCTGTTAGCATCTGTGATTATTAAACGCACAAAGACCGTTTAAATATGAATCCTGCTGCATGTCATACACGCAAGACTGTTTAGACAAGATTTATTTGGCCTGATTTTGGACAGATTATAACGTGTTTATTGTAAAAGAGCCTAGTGTCACATCAATAAAGCTTTTATTCGCAAATGTCTGCTCAGATGCTATAAATATAGTACCAGTCAAACGTATTCTTCTTCATATTGATGTTTAAATATTATAGCCTAATGTTATTTTTTTTATTTAATATCAAAGTTTGTTTTAATCGCGTTAATAGCGAGTTTTGTAGAAAGTGAATTGATTTCATTAAAGTGAATTTAGTTTTGTATAAATTGTATCTTAATTTTAATAATTTATTATAAAAAAATTAGCATGAGACTACTTTCAAAAACAAAAAAAAATAGTACAAAAAAGTAGAAAAAAATGCTCTTAGTAATTTGTATCTTGTTTCTAGTCTAAATATTTAAACATTCTTAAATCAAGATGAATTGACTAGATACGTACAATTTTAATTAAATAAGAAGAGCATTTTTTGCAGGTTAGTC
The DNA here is from genome assembly GCF_949357685.1 of Gobio gobio. Classification (NCBI taxonomy): domain Eukaryota; kingdom Metazoa; phylum Chordata; class Actinopteri; order Cypriniformes; family Gobionidae; genus Gobio; species Gobio gobio. Next base: position 34,053,749 of record NC_137102.1, on the reverse strand, counting down.
AAATCTTTTGATCATTTAAAATATAATAGGCCTTTTTTGACTACATTCTAAATAAATGATTCTGGAGTTTTGTTGTAGAAAGTGAACTGCTTTCTTTACAGTGAATTTCATTTTGTATACATTTTATCTTAATTTTAATTATTTATTATTAAATTTTTAAGCATGAGATTACTTTCAAAAACATTTTTTTTGTACAAAAAAAAATGTAGAAAAAATGCTCTTAGTAATGTGTGTCTTGTTTCTAGTCTAATTATTTAAACATTCTTTGATCAAGATGCATTTACTAGCTAAGTACAATATATAATATATGTCCTGTTGCTCTCATTCACACACCTAAATTAAGCTCATTCATTATATGCGGGCTATTATGTTCTATTGTCCTCTCAGGAAATACTCATCATTCATTAGATATCACGCCTCCTCGCATACGGGCTTTGTGAAGAAAAACTGTCTTACAAATTTTAGATCAGTATATTGTTTTATGTGAATGAGTAGGCTCAATGATTCTCACACCAGTTTAAAGCAAAAACTCTTGGCAACAACTACCATGAGTCAAAAGTCTTGTGGACACATATGTATTGTGTTTTGAGGCCTTCATTTTAAAACAAATGTTTTTTGTTTTCTCAAAAACCATGCATAAACATTTTTCTCTCAAAAATACACATACATACATGTACATACATATTGCTCACATATTATGGTAGCCCAGTTTGTGCTGAACACAGTGTAACTACACTTTTGCCATTAATGTGTTTATAAGCAACTGAAAAAAACACAAATGTCAGAGCATGTCAAAACTTCTAAAGGGCCCCAAAACAGCTCAGACTCCTAGGAGTTAAACTTATAAGGTGTGTCAAGTTTATGTTTATAGCGCATTTCATACACGCCAGATATTTTTAGTTTGGCTTTCTCTTGCAGCGCATAATCAAACAAAGCCTAAAGTTCTAGAACCTGCAGAAGATAAATTTGCTGTTCACAACTTTTACTACAGTTATTAGTTTTGGTACATCAGGAGAAAATTAAGATTTTAGAAAAACAATGCTCTCTGTCCTGCTCGTGTACATCCCTTTCAGCGCAAAGCGGCATATATGAGCACCTCTGTGGGGAAATATAAAACCAATATATTAACTAATATTTAACTTTCTTATATAACTTATAATACAATTTTTTTCTGATATTTATTTAAATGTTTTACAGGCTGTAGTATTGTTTCACTGACGGAAAATGTCAGGGCTTAAAAACTGAAAAAAATATCAATCGGTTCACTCCGAGCAGAATCGATATTATAGCGTTTCCGTTTTTGCGTTCCTCAATAAAAATTACTGTTCCGAAAACGGTTTGATTTGAAAAAATACCGGTTAATAACGTTATTTTAATTTAGCCTATACTTTAAACAAATATGTATAAATAGACTTATTTTCACTCAATAATAATATAACGCATGGTAATTAAACTTGAATATTTGTTTCATAACATTTTTAAAACCACAACAGAAATACATGCATTAATTACAAAGCATAAACAGCGGACCTGTTTTGGAGCGTTAGACAATCGAAAGTGGCCTCTTATGCCTAATTCTTTTCTGTTGTAAGTGCTATATAAATAAACGGAACTTGAACTTCTAACATCACACTCTGATGTACCGTATTTCTTGGCACACTTGTTTTACGCGTATTTGTCACTGGCACCTATTGTTGCGGGTGTATTGTTGTAATTTAAAAGTCTAGACCCTGAATATGAGATGAACCAGTTTGTCCTAAATTCTGAACAATACGGTAATTTAATTATGTACTTTAGTTTTCTTTGTAGTCGTTCATTATGAAGCACCATGGTCCTGGAGGAACAAGGTTTTGTTTTGTAGAGGCTGCATAGAACTGAAATGATAATAAAGCTACTCTGAAGTAGCAAAGTTATCAATAAATCTTAGCAATCATTTTGTATATTGAATCGGAGTTGAGGTAATAAGAATTTATTTATACGATTTATGAACAGCTGTAACATTTACATTGTTTTTGGAAGTTTACCAAAACCTGAAGTCACACGATTTGCTGCTACGCTAGTCAGTCAGGTGACTGGTCGCTGTTCTAGTCATGAGCGCGATTGACCATCAACAAACGTGCACAACAGGACCACAAACATGTATTAAGGAACTAATTTGAATGTTTATTTTAAGTTGTACTGTTGGATAAACTATTCTGGATCTTATGATTCCATATTTAATTATTAACCACTGAATTCTGATTACAGGACAACTCTTTAAGTACATTTTTTGAATCTACCAGAAAATAGATTTCGCCACATACTTACATTTTTCAACTTGATATTTCCCCACTCATCATCCTGGAAAACAAAAGTAAAATAAGTCACATAGCTGCAATAACAGAGCAGAGGACAGCAAATATGAATACTCTCCATTACAGATAACCGCCACTACCTTCAGTGTTCCTCCTTTCACCATGACTTTCTGTCTCTCTGGCTGAACCCCTGTTAGTGCGAAAAGCTGGGCTTTGAACACCATGGGTGGCTCCTCTGTATTTAGCTCCACCGCATCAAACTTCTCCTTTCCCCATTTCACATTCACTAAAATATTCAAACAAAGAAAAAAAAATCAAGACATAAAAAAAATTAGTGACACAGCAAAATTATTCAGTACCACGCATCTACACATTGCGGACAGCCTATAGAAAGAAAAAGTTTACGGTTTTAAAGCAGGGGTACTCAAAACCATCCCAGGATTCTCCCCACCCAGTACTGCACAGTTTAAATGTCTCCTTTGAATTAACTCATCAGTAGAGCTGCAAAACCTGAGCTTGCTGTTTCCAACTGCCTTTTTTCAGAGGCCGTGATTTCCACAATTATAAACATGAGAAATCTAGTCATGTTTATATTTAAATGTTTAAAAATGCGATGTACATTTATAATACTACATTAGTCAGATTATATTGGTGTTAAAACTACAAAAAAACACAGCTGAGAGGGTGTTTCTATTACAGCGCCTGAGGGAGTGACAATAAACATATCTTTCTCTCTTCTGACAGCCGTAATCAAGCCCACTATATTTTTTCCCTCTTATGGATAGTCGTAGAAACATTATTGTGGATTTTTCTTTGCTATAGAGTGGTGCAGGTATGACATCACTTTGTTGGCAAAAATGTGGAAGTGAGTTAGCATTTTAGTGCTTTCAGTTCTATTGTCCCGAAGTCAATGGTTTTTTTTTAAAATGAGATTTTGTTTAAATGGCTGAAATAAGGTCTGTGGTAAACAAACTTAAGACACTTTCACATTTTATGCTACGGCATAAAATACAGTATTACCCCACTCAAGATTTTTTTGAAGCCGTTACGCGTCTTGAAAAAGCAGTTGCTAACAAGTGGCTAAATGGGACTAGAGGCTGTCGAGGAGATTAAACGTCATCACGCCAAACAGGTAAAATCAGTCTGCTTTTACAGCCTCATTATGCTCATTATTGTGCTCTTACACCGATCAGGCATAACATTATGACAGGGGAAGTGAATAACACTTATTATCTCTTCATCATGGCACCTGTTAGTGGGTGGGATATATTAGGCAGCAAGTGAACATTTCATCGTATAAGTTGATGTGTTAGAAGCAGGAAAAATGGCCAAGCGTAAGGATTTGAGTGAGTTTGACAAGGACCAAATTGTGATGGCCAAGTTGGCAGCGTCAAAGCATCTCAATCCAATCGAGCATCTGTGGGATGTGCTGAACAAACAAGTCCGATCCATGGAGGCCCCACCTCGTGACTTACAGGACTTAAAGGACCTGCTGCTAACATCTTGGTGCCAGATACCACAGCACACCTTCAGGGGTCTAGTGGAGTCCATGCCTCGACAGATCAGGGCTGTTTTGGCAGCAAAAGGAGGACAAACACAATATTAAGTCATAATGTTATGCCTGATTGGTGGATAAACTTCAAACATTCTGGGAAAAGGTTTTTAGTTTAAAAAAAATTAAAGTTGTCGGAAGCTTAGTGATGATGACATTGAAGTCGAGCGACGTGTAGTTTGTTTATAGCTTAACTTTAGCTTTTTACTTTTGGTAACTGCATTTAGACTTCAAAATTCATAAAAGTTGTGTTTATCTATGAAAATTATCTTGATGGATAAAACGTGCAAGTATCAAACTTGTGTTGATCACAGAGCTTATTTTTGCGATAATCGGAAAGCCTATGGAAAAATCCTATTGAGTTTTTGTCGAGGGAACCAATGAAATGCTAACTGCCGGTTGGCCTACAAAGTGACATCATACCTGCACAACTCTATTGGAGCAAAAGTCTCATTCATCAGGACACTAGTAGTTAACCATCCATAGCTATGTTTCCAAAGTTGCGTATTTAACTTGCTCGTAAAATTAGAAGAATGCATAAAACATTTGCGAATGAAGCAGCGTTGCCATCCCATGTATTCAAGAGAACATAATCATCACTTCCTGGGAAGTTGGCGTAAAATATCTGCAATAAAAATGGAAGTTGCTGCAAGAAAGAAACTGTGGCTCTTTTTTCCTCCATCATAAATGAATTGTGTCTCAGAGAACGCAAACGAAACACAATAAAATACTGTCATGTTATCTTGCGTTCTGATGCCATCAGGTCCATAAGGGAAACATCCAAAATGTGTAGAACTGAAGAGACTCCAGGAACAGTTTTAAACCACCTGCTTTAAAAGAGACCCAAAAGTGAACATTCAATCTTCTACTCACCTTCATGTCTTTTGAAACAATTACATTTTTATTTCAGCTTAAGTGGAATATTTTTAGCATAACATCTTGAAACTATACACTTCAAAGAGAGAGAAAAAAAAACCTTGGAATACAGTTGATTATTTTTATGATGCTTTTTCGCCCCCCATTTCTGAGGTTTGACAGCCCCAGTCATCCTAGGGTGAACTGTTCCTTGAAATGTTTGTTTGAAACCCCATTAACACAACGGACCTATGAGACTACACACAAAACATACTAACCACACGAGACACTACAAAAAAATTACACATGAAAGATTTATCACTGGAAATCCATAGCAATGAACAAGTAAATCTACCACACCAGATATGAAGCACGATGGATACAAGCCATGATGCATCAATTTTCATGTCTACAAGCTGTTCTATAGCCAATTTTACAAAAAAAATATAAAATGTAGGCATAAAGTCCGTCCCTACTGTTCAGTAGTACTGCATATTGACTGAAAGTACAATAAGTTTTAAAAGGCATTTAAATAAAGTGTGAGCCGCCTAGCCGGCATAACATGCTGCATCACTAACACTCAAGTCTGAACATTTACATTTCACATCATAAATAGCCATATAAAAAACGCAACGCCCTAACACAAGTCCCACCAGAACGCTTGTTATGTGACTTCTGCTTCTTGTTTAGCTTTCTCTGTTTTTAAACAGAAACCACCAACTGAGGCCTGAAGCTAATGTCTCATGCTAACGGCGCTGCCTCTTCTCACACATCTCTTATAGTTTAAAGACGAACTATGATTTATGTAAAATCATAGTGTGAACAGACCTGTAAATACGGGCATCTTTCTGTTTGCTTGTCCTTTAAACAGCTCTACTCCAAAGGCCGGATTTAAGTCGGGATGCGGAAGATTTGTGTCTTGTAACTTAATTCAAACGGCAGCCCACAATGACGCTGCAACTGCATGATGACCAGATCGATGAGCTCGGCTAGCGACTAAGTAAACCTCGTGCCAAATTACTATGACGAAGGCTTTGGTTATGAATATATTACAAGGTCTTTCAGACCTGTCACAGTAAAACCCTTATTCATGAATAATATTAATTCCATAATGCTGACTTTGCGTGGTTATATCTTCCAATTGCAAAGACTTGGATAATGAATATTAAAAACCAAGCAGTCCCACTTAGTTCACTGCGCCATTCGAGGGAGACTGTTTGACGGATAAGGATTTTAAAAAATAATAATAAATAAATAAAACTGGCAAAAAATGATAATTTGAGGGCTACGTATTAGAGTGTTGTGTATGAAATGCAATAACACAGTGGTTCTCAAGCTGTATCCAGCTGCAGCCCCGCAGCACACCAGGGGACGTTCAAAGCTCAAACCGGTGCGCAACGTTTTGCTACGGTTTCCGGTTGAACGTCATGTTTCCTGGAAACGGTGTGCAACGGGTTTGAGATGCGTTTTCTCTCGTTTGGTGGGTGCGTCAAATATGTCAGTCCAATCAGCAGCAACATGTATTTAAACCACGCGGTATTAAAGAGACAGCTCACACAATGGGTCCAAGTAAAGATCTTTACAAATGTGTCCGCTGCAGCTCAGTATACACGACAATTTAAGGTATTAGAAGACATGATTGTCGTAAGAGTTTTATATATATATATATATATATATATATATATATATATATATATATATATATATATATATATATATATATATATATATATATATATATATATATATATATATATATATATATATATATATATATATAATCAACATGATCATTTATTTATTTATAAATTTAGCTTAATTGCAAGGCAAGTTTATTTATATACCAAATTTCATATATGGTAATTAAGTGCTTTACATAAAAATGAGAAAGAAAATACAAGCTATTAAAAAAGTAAGAACTAGAAATAAAATAAAATAAAATTACCAGGAGATTAAAAAAAAAGGTTCATTGAATGGGATTGGGATGTTGTCTTTTATTCTGGACGGTAGGGCAGTGCCTGCATGTATTTGTTCAGGTTGTATTTTACTGACTGAGAAATATCTTTGGAACACATTCATTTTTTTTGATTGATCGATTTGAATTTGGTATTCAGACTGATATTGAATGAATGTGAACAAAATTGATTTGCCATACTTGTAAGTGTGTGTTCATTTAGAAAGGTGCACCTATAGGGATCTGTGAGCTTTAACTTTTGTACAATCTTTTCCATATTGTACATTTTTTTCATTGATGTTATTTTTCTTGTAATTGTTTATTTGAGGGTTTACAAGGAATTTATTCCCTTTTCTATAACAAGTAAACAGTCGGCTGACATCACAAGAAGTCTTGATTTATTTTATCTGTACAAATCTTTAAATTTAAAGTATCTCAGGCTCCCTAGACGAACCTAGTGGTCCACAAAATTAACCTACCTACTGCACAAAGGTGTTGCAGGTGTTACACAAAACTTGGCGAGCCAGCCAGGAGCCTGGTTGTACAGATAATTCAGAACGAACTTGATAAAGGGGTTTACTGATCTAGTTTTAGAAATGGAAGTATACAGTGCACACTGAAGGCATTTGCATCCGCAACGCTGTGATAATCAGTGGTCTCACTCACACTGAGAGCGATGAAGAAGTGCTGATGGCAGATTATGGCTCAATTGAACGATTCATTCGTATTGATGATCCTGAAGCAGCAGGTGAAGCGGCAGGTCAGATACCTGTCTCTTCTTTTATACACATATCCTTTTCAATTATTCTTTTTATTATATCCATAACCTGAATAATCAAGGATAATCAAAATAAATATCTCTTTCTCTGCTTTCATATGTAATCTAGAGATGATTGTAATTCTGTGTGATTTCATACCTTTATATATTTAGTTTGAGGATGATTTTGTAGTATTAAAACTAGTCTCCCCAGATGCTCTGGGTTGACCTCCATGCATGGCTCCCTCTCGCGATAGTTATGACGGAGTCGTTGTTTGGGTATTGAGTGTTCTCTAGATAAGCGGTCATAATCCCCTGACATTAATTAGAGTGTGATGCCCTAGTGCTTGTATGTGTGTGTGTCTTTACAAGTTCTGTGCAGGTTTGTTGGAGCTATCTGATCGGGGCCTGACCCCCTCCCGACAGGCAGGCGCCCTTTACGACGTCCGAGGCCAATCTCACCCTCCTGGATAGGATGTTGTGACGAGCATCCCGACTAAACTACGCCATTCCGGCATATCTATACATGTGTGACAAATGTTTAGACTTTTAGGTCTCCGTAGCGAATTAAGGCTTAGGCCATCTGTTATTGTTGATGTAATCAATGTCCTTGTAACCAGTATAACTGGTGGGGCAAAATTCTCTGTGAGTTAGAGTCTGGCCTGCGATTCCACTAGAGACTCTGGCGCTGGCTTCTGCTGATGAAACTGCAAACTATTCTTCAGTAAATTTATTTAATTAATCTAACTCTTGACTCCTGGTCTTCATTCAACATATCTGGTCTCTGGGTCTAAAACTGTGTCCCCAACAATCCTGAGACTGAATTTCACAAACAGCTCATCGTTGAATTCAGACATGACTCAGCAATGCAGTCATTAGAACCTTCTCTTACCTGTACTTTGCAGAGCCCTACCTCTTCTGATGTCACTTACAGTATTAAGTCCCTTACCAGTGTATATACACCTGCAGCCAGCAGCAGTGCAACACAGACTTTCATTGAAGGGCTACGAGAAATCTCAAAAGTAACAGGCAAGTCCATGGAAGAGCTCTTGCAGCAAGAGTTAGCTAAACTAAAAGCCTCTGCTGTATCACTTCCACAAACTGAGTTCACAGCTAGTGAGTCTGATCATGAAGGTGATTTGAAAAGAATAGTGGAGTCAATGCAGACTACGACATTAGCCCCACGTGATGTCACGCCTTCAAATGAGTCAGTCCCCCTCCAGACAAAGTCCAATGTTTCTCTGCCACAGCTTGGTGCATCACTTTCAAGGCCTAATGCTGATGCAGGCGCACCATTAAAAATAACAGTGGGTGATGTGACTCCAGCTGAAGTGCAGCGTTTAGTCGTGGAGCATATTGTGAGAAGTGACGATACCCCTGCACATTCCCTTGCTTCTATGCGCTTGAGACCCTTCTCAGGAGATTCCTCATACTCTGCTAATGAGATAGACTATGATACTTGGCGCACAAATGTTGAATTCCTCTTGACTGAGCCCCACACTCTCGGATGTGCAGCGCTCACGACGAATGTTAGACAGTCTCCTTCCACCTGCAGTTGATATTGTGAAGCACTTAAGTCCTCATTCTCCTCCAAGTGATTATCTTGAGCTCCTAGATTCAGATTTTAGTACTGTGGAGGATGGAGACGAGCTCTTTGCAAAGTTCATGAGCACATTCCAAAATGCTGGTGAGAAACCGTCGCAATTTCTGCACAGGCTACAAAAGATCTTGAATGCAGCCATAAAAAGAGGCGGTGTTTCTGCTGATGAGCGTGACCGGCATCTGTTGAAACAATTCTGCAGAGGATGCTGGGATAATGCTTTAATAACTGAGCTCCAGTTAGAGCGGAAAAGAAACAATCCACCCACATTCTCTGATTTACTGCTGTTGTTGAGAACAGAGGAAGATAAGCAAGCCATAAAAGCAGTGCGGATGAACCAACACTTAGGTATTGCCAAGCAATCCTCTGGACCCACAAGACGTTTTTGTGTCAAATCTTCACTCCGTCAGTCCTGTGTCTTCTGTTGAGGAGTGCGATGAAGTGGGAGAACTAAAGCGACTGGTAGTTGAGCTACAACACCAGATTGCCTCAATGAAACAGTCTAAGAAATGTAAAGAGTCTAAGCCAAAGGAGCCCAGTATGCAGTCAAGATCAACCAAGAAATTCACGCCAAAGCCAAACAGAGAGGCCAACCCGCAACATAACAAGCCAACTAAGCCAAGACCCTGGTATTGTTTTCACTGTGGGGAGGACGGCCATATAGCATCCCAATGTGAGGGTGATTCAAATCCATCTCTGGTCGATGCTAAGAAACGCCAGCTGAGAGAGAAGCAGTTGCAGTGGGATAAAGGTAACAAGTCCCCTGACTCCCAAGATTTAAACTAGTTCCAGTTCCTGTTACGGGACAAAGAGGAACTGGAGAATCTACTCAGCGTCCCAGAGATACCCTTACCATGTCTGCCTCAGCTGACCATAATCCCACTCGTGAATGCAAAAGGCTTCCACCTGGCCTTATTGGAACGAAATGCACAGCAAGAGTGATAGTTGCTGACAAAGAGATTAATTGTCTTCTCTACACTGGGTCACAAGTGACCACTTTTCCTCTTTCGTTTTACCAAGACAACTTTACAAATCAAGCTATTCAACCTTTGCACAACTTGCTTGAAATTGAAGGTGCAAACGGCTGTCAAGTTCCTTACTTGGGTTTCATTGAAACGTCAATAACCTTTCCAAAGGAAATCGTAGGATCAGATAAAGAAATGCAGACCCTCGCGTTGATCGTTCCAGATAGCAGACCTAATGCTCAAGTGCTCATAGGCACTAACACACTGAACTCTCTATATACTGAGTATACTTCCACGAAGCCGTTGAGTTATCAACCCATTCACCAAGTTTACAGAACGGTCTTACAAGTCCTTGAGTTTACGCACAAGCAGAGTGCATCTGAAACCCTGGGTTGGGTGGGTTTGAACTGTCAAGTCCCTGAAACCATTCCTGCTGGAAAGACCGTAGTTCTTGAAGGGTTAATCCGGATGGCTAGTCCAGTGAGTGACAGATGGGTTATTGTGGAAGCTCCACATGCGTCATCTTTACCTGGTGGAATAATGGTGTCAAGTTGTTTGCTTACCCTTCCTTTCAAAGGAGGCCGCTTACCCATTGTACTGAAAAATTAGTCGCAGCACGATGTGGTCATTCCATCGAAGATCCGGGTGGCTGAAGTGAATTCTATTCATAGTGTCTTCTCTACGAATCAAGATAGTGTGTTGGCACATCCGGTTGACCAGACAAGGTTGTCAGACAACTCTAAAATTTAATTCAATCTTGATGATTCCCCGTTGACCCCTGAATGGAAGGAAAGAGTGACAGGAATGCTTAATTCAATGCATGAAGTCTTTGCATGCCATGATCTTGATTTCGGCCACACCACTAAGACCAAACACCATATTCGACTGCATGATGAGACGCCATTTAAACACAAAGCCAGACCTATTCACCCTAAAGACATCCAAGCTGTCCGAAAACATCTACAAGAACTGTTAGATGCTGGAGTTATAAGGGAGTCAGAGTCTCCTTTCTCTTCCCCAATCGTGGTGGTGAGGAAAAAGAATGGGGAGGTGAGACTTTGCATTGATTATCAAAAACTCAACCTCCAAACCATTAAAGACGCTTATGCTCTACCTAACCTGGAAGAGACTTTCTCTGCTTTGACTGGGTCTAGATGGTTCTCAGTCTTAGACCTCAAGTCCGGGTACTATCAGATTGAGGTGGAGGAGACTGACAAGCCGAAGACCACTTTTGTTTGTCTCATGGGATTCTGGGAATTTAATAGGATGCGCCAGGGGGTCACGAACGCACCCAGCACGTTCCAGAGACTAATGGAGCGTTGCATGGGAGACATCAAACTCAAAGAGGTTCTAGTCTTTATAGATGATCTCATAGTCTTTTCTGCAACACCAGAAGAGCATGAGAAAAGGCTTCTGCGAGTTCTTCAACGTCTGAAAGACTACGGTCTCAAGTTTTCCCCCGAAAAATGTAAATTTTTCCAGACCTCGGTGAGATACCTAGGGCATATTGTGTCTGAAAATGGTGTTGAGACGGATCCTGACAAGATCAAGGCGCTAAAAACCTGGCCAAGTCCGACAAACTTGAAGGAACTCAGATCTTTCCTAGGATTCGCAGGGTATTACAGGAGATTTATCAAAGACTTCTCCAAAATAGTGAAACCTCTAAACAGTCTTACCTCTGGATACCCTCCGCTTCGAAAAATGAAGAAGACCCAAGAGACAAAAGGTCAATACCTGAATCCTAGAGAGCCATTCAAACAACGTTGGACAGCTATTTGTCAACAAGCTTTTGATTAAATCATTGACAAGCTTACCTCAGCTCCTATCTTGGGCTTTGCGGATCCTAAACTGCTGTACATCTTGCACACGGATGCAAGCACCACAGGTTTGGGAGCTGCGTTGTACCAGGAGCAGGAGGGAAGCATGAGGCCGATTGCTTTCGCAAGCAGAGGGTTGTCACTCAGCGAACGTCGCTATCCAGCGCACAAACTCAAATTTCTTGCTTTAAAGTGGGCTGTGACGGAAAAGTTCCACAATTACATTTATGGAAGTCAATTCACAGCTGTCACTGACAGTAACCCACTCACGAACGCATATGTACTGACTACTGCGAAGCTGGATGCAGCCAGCTATCGCTGGTTATCTGCTCTTTCCACATACACTATCTCCTTGAAATACAGAGCAGGAAAACTTAACCTTGACGCGGATGGTTTATCTAGACGTTCCCATGAAGTAACTGCTGATCTTGTATCAAGGAAGGAACAAGAGAGGATTGATAAATTCCTAACCTTACATCTTGAGAATCCAGAAACAACAAGCCTTTCAGGGGATGAAGTTGAAGCTATCTGCGACAAGCTTATGATTTGTTCTGTGCCGGAAGATGTTATGGAAGGTGCAAGTATCCAAGCAGTGCTAGTTCAATCCCTTGCTATGAGTTCTAGTGCTGTGCTAAGCAGCTATGAGGAAGAAGAGCATGAAATGTCCCTCATACCTCATCTGTCAGTTTAGGATCTCATTGATAAGCAAAGTGCTGACCCAACCATCTCTCAGATCATTACTCACCTGAAATCAGGAGAGAAACCTTCTCCCACCTTGAGATCAGAACTCCCGGAGCTTTCTCTTATGATGAGGGAGTGGAATCGTTTTGTGTTCCTAGATGGGGTGTTGTACAGAAAGAGACAGGATGGAGAAGTTCTAAATTATCAGTTGGTCTTACCCAAAGAGTTCAGAGCAAATGTCCTGACAAGTCTTCATGACGAGATGGGTCACATGGGGATGGATCGTACCATTGATCTAGTAAGATCACGGTTTTACTGGCCAAAGATGGCATTTGATGTTGAACAAAAGATCAGAACTTGTCCTCGTTGTGTGATTCACAGAGCCCACCCAGAGAAAGCAGCTCCGCTTGTCAACATATGGACAACTCGACCCCTAGAGTTGTTGTGTATGGACTTTCTTTCTTTGGAGCCGGATCGAAGTAATACCAAGGACATACTTGTGATAACCGATCATTTTACTAAGTATGCAATGGCAATACCAACGGCTAATCAGAAGGCTCGAACCGTCGCCAAAGCTCTATGGGACAATTTCATCGTCCACTATGGATTTCCAGAAAGGTTACACAGTGACCAGGGTCCTGATTTCAAATCACACACTATTAAATAACTCGGTGCCATCTCCGGGATTAAAAAAGGAAGAACCACACCCTATCATCCACGTGGTAATCCTGTGGAGAGATTTAACATAACACTCTTAAATATGCTAGGTAGCATGAGTGATGCACAGAAAACGCACTGGCGTGACTTCGTTAAACCTATCGTTCACGCGTACAATTGTACGAAAAATGATGTCACAGGATTCACTCCTTACGAGCTGATGTTCGGGAGGCAGCCCCGACTACCCATTGATTTAGCTTTTGGTCTTCCTACCACCTCCGTGCGACTGTCACACTCCCAATATGTGTCAAACCTTAAAAAGCACCTTGAGGAGAGCTATCAAATTGCTACTCGCAATGCACTCAAGAACGCTGAAAGGAACAAGTTGAGGTTCGACAAACATATTGTCAATTCTACTCTGGAAGTTGGTGATCGAGTCTTAGTGAGACAAGTCCGTTTGCGAGGAAAACACAAACATGCTGATAAATGGGAGCCATTTGTTTACATTGTAGAACGTCGGGCTGGTGAACTTCCAGTGTACACAGTAAGACCTGAAGGAAAGGATGGACCAGTACGTACCTTGCATCGAGATCTTCTGCTTCCATGTGTATTTCTCCCTGCGACAAGTGAAATGGTATCTAATCCACCAAAACCTGTTTCAAAGCCTAGGACACGTCAACAGGCCAGAGATGGAAATTCTAATGAGGATGGTGCAGAAGATACAGAGTCAATGGAAGATGAAGTTCCAGAGTACTGGATGAGAATTCCCACTGTTGAAAAGTCTCATCAAGAAGCATTGGGTACTCTCATACCTACCTTGAATCCTCTGGTTAGATGCCCTCAACAGTTTGATTGCCCTCAATTGTCCTCAACAGCTCCTGGTAGTGAGAAACTGCCTGTGGAGATGAATCCTGCAGGACAAGAGGTAAACTGGGAAAATTCACACCCTGAAAAAAATGCTTGAAGTTGTTGAATCAGTTAACTGAACCGGATAAAACGTTAGAGAAAGGTAAATTGTCAGAGAATCGGCTTAGTGGAAACTTACCTGAAAGTCCAGCTGAGGAAGAGCAAGAGAGTGATGAAGTGGAGATCAGAGAGGAAACTGAAATGCCAGTTGATACTTCGTCCAATGCTGAAAGGATTGAACTGTCTAAAGAGCCAGAATGTTCAGTAAGACGTTCCCAAAGGCAAAGAGAAAAGCCAGAAAGACTGCAGTATAGAGAGTTGGGTAATCCACTAATATCTGTTGCCCAAGCACTTTTCCATGGCCTAACCACTGCCTTTACAAACTCTCTAAATGGAGTTAACTTTGCTGAAGCATCCTTACCCCCAATCTTCGATGTGCCAGTTACATGCCAGCCAATAAGAGTTAATGCAACGGACCGTGCATAGATTCTGGAGGGGAGGGTGCAGCACAGGTGATTTTAGCTACATAGTTACAAGAGATTCAATACACACACAGTAGTTCTTTAATTAATTTATGTTGATTTTATTTAAATTTATAATTTATTTGGTTACTAAACAAGAAGAAAGGTATTTCTGAAAAGAAAGAAACAAAAAGAAATTGTTTTTGTATGTGTTTAATTTATTTTTGAGGTTTTTCATTTGGTTTCGTCACGTTATGTGAAAATAGAGTACTGCCCCTTTAAGCCTGCTCTTCTAGAACGTGGTCGCAGGCAGCGCGAGAGCTGAATCCTCGGCTGCGTTCGAAATCGCATACTTGCCTACTATATATGATGACCAAGATGGCGGCGCGAGTAGATCGCGAGGCTCAGCGTCTCTCCAGATTCTGCAATTTTGCGGTATTTTTCCTGTTCTTCTCGGGTCTGTTCGCACAGAACAGTTGTGCCTTTACATCGTACACCCGCGCTGAGCTTTTGGATATTGGTTTGCGAATTTCCGACAGTTTTATGGACAATCTACAACTCCTTCCTGAGATCGCTAAGACACCGGTGACTCTGCACTCTACCCGGCCGGGCGGAAGTGCACGCAGACGGCGGCGTGATCGTAAACAAAGGCGAGGGAGACGTGGAGGAACGCGTGCTAAGCTAACGCTTACTCCTCATCGGCTCTCTTTACCCAGCATTTTCCTTGCCAATGTACGGTCGCTAGTGAACAAAATGGAGGAGATTCGACTCAGCATCACACACAGTAAGAAACTTTTGAACTGTAACGTCCTAATATTCACGGAAACCTGGTTAAACAGCGGAATACCGGACACCGCTATCGAGCTAGCGGGACGCCACACACTCCGGGCGGATAGAACATTAGATGGCTCTGGGAAGAGCAGAGGGGGTGGATTGTGCATTTATATTAACAAAGCTTGGTGCACAAACTCTGCTATTGTTGGGAGTTATTGTTCAGCTAACCTGGAGTTTCTCATGGTTAAATGTAGACCGTTTTATCTACCGCGGGAGTTCACCTCCACTATTATCACAGCAGCTTATATTCCACCCGATGCTGATGCCAAGCTTGCTATGAAAGAACTTCACGCAGCCATCAGTAAACAACAGACTGATCACCCGGAAGCTGCGTTTATTGTTGCAGGTGACTTTAATCACTCAAACTTAAAGTCAGTGCTACCCAAGTTTCACCAGCATGTTTCCTGCCACACCAGAGGAAACAAAACCTTAGACCATGTCTACACAAACATGGCCGGAGCTTACGTTGCGACACCCCTCCCCCACCTGGGACAGTCAGACCACCTCTCTTTGTTTCTCAGACCCAAATATTCACCCCTCATCAACCGCGTGAAGCCATCAATGAAAACCATCAAGGTGTGGCCTGCGGGGGCAGACTCCACACTCCAGGAAAGGTTTCTAAACACAGACTGGAGTATGTTTGCTTCTCAAGCCACCAGTGGCGCTCACACGGACATTGACTCCTACACCTCCTCAGTATTGGATCATATCAATACCACCATCGACAGTGTTACAACCCAGAAACAGATCACCACATACCCAAATCAGAAGCCTTGGATGAACAGGGAAGTACGACTCCTGCTGAAGTCACGCAATACTGCCTTCAGATCAGGAGATGCACAAGCCTACAGCGCATCCAGGGCAAACCTGAAGAGGGGCATCAAAAAGGCCAAGCACTGCTACAAGCTTAAGATTGAGGGTCACTTTTCCAACTCTGACCCTCGACGCATGTGGCAGGGCATCCAGGCCATCAGTGACTACAAACCCCCCCACTCCACCCCCGCAGCCATTGATGTCAACTTCCTGAATGAGCTAAATTACTTTTATGCTCGTTTTGAAAGAGACAACAGAGAAACTGCCACCAAGCTCAAACCCTCAGCTGACCACCCACCAATCACACTCTCCACCACAGATGTCTGCAAGGCACTGAGCCGGATCAGCGCGCACAAGGCTGCTGGACCAGACAACATCCCTGGACGTGTGCTCAGGGCATGTGCGGAGCAGCTCGCTGGGGTTTTTACAGACATTTTCAACCTGTCTCTCGCCCAAGCAGCTGTACCATCATGCTTTAAACGCACTTCCATTGTGCCAGTGCCGAAACACTCCAGCCCGAGGTGCCCTAATGACTACCGCCCTGTAGCACTCACACCCATCATTATGAAGTGCTTTGAGCGGCTGGTCCTGGAACACCTAAAAGACTCTATACCATCCACATTGGACTCACACCAGTTTGCCTACCGCAGCAATAGGAGCACAGAGGATGCCGTTTCCATGGCACTGCACTCTGTGCTCACCCATCTGGACAGTAAAAACACTTATGCACGCATGCTGTTTGTTGACTTCAGCTCAGCATTCAACACTGTCATCCCAACCAAGTTAATTGCCAAACTTGGAGACCTGGGCATCAACACCTCAATGTGTAACTGGATTTTGGACTTCCTAACTGACAGACCCCAGAATGTTCGATCAGGATCCACCTGCTCCACATCCATCACACTCAACACTGGTGTACCACAGGGCTGTGTGCTAAGTCCGTTTCTCTACTCCCTCTTCACCTCCGACTGCAAGCCTGTGTATGGAACTAATTCCATCGTCAAGTTTGCGGACGACACTACGGTGATTGGTCTCATCAGCAACAACGATGAGACTGCCTACAGGGAAGAGATCCAGCACCTGGCCACATGGTGCGCTGATAATAACCTGCTCCTCAACACCACCAAAACGAAGGAGCTCATCGTGGACTTCAGGAAGGAGTCAAGAGGCACACACGACACCATCCACATCAATGGAATGGCTGTTGAGCGTGTCTCCAGTTTCAAGTTCCTGGGGATCCACATCTCGGCGGACATGTCGTGGACGACCAACACCTCCAGCCTGGTCAAGAAGGCTCACCAGCGCCTCTTCTTCCTGAGGACACTGAGGAAGAATCAGCTCTCCTCGGCCATCCTGGTGAACTTCTACCGCTGCGCAATAGAAAGCATCCTGACCAACTGTGTGGCAGTGTGGTATGGGAGCTGCTCTGTTGCGGAGCGCAAGGCACTGCAGCGGGTGGTGAAAACTGCCCAGCGCATCACAGGGACTCCACTGCCTGCCATCGAACACATCCAGAGGAAACGCTGCCTGCATCGAGCTCGCAGCATCCTCAAGGACTCCTCTCACCCAGCCCACAGACTGTTTTCTCTCCTGCCCTCCGGCAGGCGTTTCAGGATCCTCCGGACCAGGACCAGCAGACTAAAGAACAGTTTTTTCCCCAGAGCTGTCTCTTTATTGAACTCAAACCCCCGTTGATCCACTTCCCTCATAAACTGATAACTCTCCTACCTCACATCTGCCTTCACTTTGTTATTTGCACTACTGACTGTTTATTACAGTAACAACTGTTTACTTATGCATTCTGCACCACCATACCGTAACTGGATAATGCTCATCTGCACTGCCGACTGTATTTACAGTAACAATGTTTACATTTGCATTTTGCACCGTACTTCTAACTGGAATATGCAACCACTTTCCACTGCACTTTTACACTTTCTTTCGGATAGCTCTGTCCATAATTTATTGTACTAACTTAATCCACTGCTATATTCCTCATATTAGCCTAACATATTATTGTATACCTCTAACTGTAAATTCTGTTCAAGTAATAACCGTCTGTATATTTATTCATAGTACATAGTCACCTGTAAATTCTGTTTATAGTAATAGCCATCTGTATATTTATTCATAGTACATATTCACCTGTAAATTCTGTTTATAGTAATAGCCATCTGTATATTTATTCATAGTACATATTCACCTGTAAATTCTGTTTATAGTAATAGCCATCTGTATATTTATTCACTGTATATATTCATCTGTAAATTCAGTTCTACTTATAGTAATAACCATCTCTCTACTTATACATATTTATATATATTCAGAACATTTTTATGTCCTGCACTTACGCAACCATTGTATATATCCTGCACTTGCTGCTATTGCACTTCTGGTTAGACCTAAACTGCATTTCGTTGCCTTGTACTTGTACTTGTGTAATGACAATAAAGTTGAATCTAATCTAATCTAATCTAATATAGTATGTAAAAAGCAGTAGGCGAGCGAATAGTATGTCCGAATCCTCAGTATTCATAAAAGAGCAGGCGAGAATTACCGGGCGGATGAACTAATTCTCGCGATATTCGGACGAGCGTGTACTTAAATTGCGTTCGAATATGACTACATACCTACTATATAGTAGGAGAAAACAGTACGTGAATGGAGTAGTATGTCCGAAACCTCAGTATTTCTAAAACAGTATAGGCGAGAAATCCCTGGATGGCCTACTGCGTCCGCCCAGATTCTGAAGTGTGCATCCGATGGACACTTTAATATCCCATGAGGCGATGGGAAATCATAATTTTCGAACATGTCGGAGGACGGAGACGCAGCTGTTTTCAAGTGTAAGTACAACAAACTGAACCGCTGTTAATTGTATTTAAATTTCACATATTTAACAACCGACGAGGAAACTGTTGGTTTTAAGACATTAATATATATTAAATATTGATATATTAAAGATATTAAATAGCTGTAAAACATTTCATTTTCATATAGCTAACGCACCAGTCGTGCTTCATTAAGCACACATACTTCTGAAGATTTGTTAATCATCGTTTTCTTGAAAGCATTACTTTAACTGTGTACAAGAACCTGATAAACGTTTGTTTAAAGAAAAGGTGTGAATGCACTCTAAATGTTTATTTAACATCTGACCGGAACATTTTCGATAAGTATTGCAGATGACATCGCATATATCACACAAATGACTTAATTTACTTATTACCTATCATTTTAGACATATAAGACATGAGGAAAATAAAACTATTGGCTTGTAGGATTACAAATTTATACATTGTTATATATAGGTTCCAATGTAATAGAATATAACTAAAAACATTATCTATATTTGTGTTTTACATTTTGAAGTAAACTTGAGGAAATTCTAAGGAGATTACGTCAGGCTGTGTAAGTGGTTGAGACATTAAGTATTTTGTCTTTATGCACTTCCTGACTATTTACCATGACAAGTTTAGAGCAATACTGCCTGAGTGATTGGATTAGCATCTATGCATTTGAATGACACTGTTATGCTGATTGAATTACGGCTGATGAGACAGGAATATTTGGGGTGTGTCTCTATTTTCCCATGTCTCCTCCCCTGCTGTATAATCCCTCCCCTTGAAATGTATATAAAATACAAGGTTCAACTGGCTTTAGTCAGACTTGGAACCTCAGCGGAAAGACAGCACGTTTTTTCTCAATAAAGAATCCTGCTGAAAAACCTATACAAGTTCTCCTGGTCTCTACTTCAAGAAACAACAGAAGTTCACAACAGCTACCCTTAGAGTAAACAAGAACACACGCATGAAACCAATGAATGCATGAACTCGTTATTCTACAAAATGTATTTTAAACTTCATACCGGGTCATGAAGCAAAACTCTGTAGAATAATTTCAGTGCTAAATACTCAACAACGTCTTTGTGAGATGAATATCTCTCTATTCTCTTGGGAACGTCTGTTTCGGTCTTCAGCACCTGCTGGTCCGGCTCCGCTCGCGCTGCCGCTCCCACGCTCCCACGCTCCACATTTGAAATCTCCACACAAGCGTTTTTTTTCAAGCGCATTTTGCGCATGCGTATACCATTTTTCGGACGTAGGACTTGTTCAGTCAACATGGATTTTTCACTTCGACTTCATAGATTGACTGAGCACAATTAAATATGTTCGGTGAATATACAATTTTAATTTTTGAGTTAAGACCTTAAGCTATGATTAGTACAATGCATCTTTTTGCATGGGGATAATTATTTGGAAGTCATTTATTGGGCCAATATGTAATGATCAATTGTCACAATTTCTACCCAAATTTTTTTTTACAGTGTTGGATAGTGCACTTACGCTGCATCGCCATAGGCTCGTGAAGTACCAATACACCAGCCAATTAGCTCGCGCAGAGCTCTGCTTGGCTTTTGGCTTGTGCAGTTGCACTGCGTTGTTAAATTTTATTGTATGCTTTAAAGGTGTCATGAACTGGCTTTTAAAAAAATGTTTATATTGTTGTCTGAGGTCAACTTATGACGTTTGCGTGGTTTTTACATTCAAAAACGTCGTAATCAATAAGTAATAGGCTACTTTCTGTCTTGGTTTTAATGCTTTCTGAAAAAACGATCGGTTTTGATGGGCGTGCCGCACTGAAGACTTGGAAGTAAACGCCCACGGCAAGGATTGGATAAGATTTGCATATTTAATGAGCTTCTGCTCCGCTGTCAGTGACAGCGACAACGGCAACCGGAAAGAATCACCCAGCCCAAAGCCAGGGCTGGCAAAATGTCTTTGTCAAACAAACAATGATTTATCTCTCATCCACCCGCAATTGATTGGAATGTAATTTCTGTATCATTTTGCTCGTTCATCAGTGAATATAACCGCAAAAAGTGTGTTGCACCGTCCCTGTCGGATCCAATAAAGAAGGCACAGCATTGTGTTTTAATCTCAATATGTCTGCAAATCCAGTCTCGACCTCTTATCCAACGTTTTGCTCCACGAGTCGGTGGGTGGGCTTGAGGCGGTGCTTCTGCATCCTACTACGTCAGTGGTCGACATATTCTGAGATCTCTCGTTTTCTGGGCCTGGTGTCTATAAAAGCTTTTCTTTGACTAACAAGGATGTTTTCAGCTCTGAAACTTGCAGGATATTCTTATATCACAATGAACTTTTATATAGGCTACCAAAGGCTCAAAGGAAAGTTGATTTCTCAATTCATCACCCCTTTAATAATCAGAGAAAAAGTAGTTTTCCCCATAGAATCTTCGATGCAATACTCATTCCCATTATCTCAGGGAACCAAGGTTCGTTAGTAACTGAGTAACGTTTTTATCTAATTTCCCGAACATCCGCTTCTAGCTCATAGACTGCTGGCAGTCATGTTTATAATTATTCTACAAAAGTAGGTTTTCACACCAATGCCGTAGAAGAACCATTTTTGGTTCCTCAAAGAACAGTTCTCCAAAAAAAAATATTAATCTTATGTAAAGAACATTTTTATAATCTGAAGAACTTTTTTCCCTATAAATAACCTTTTGTTGAATGGAATGGATGGATGTTAAAGGTTCTAAAACATAGATGCAAATAAAGAACCTTTTTAAGAGTGTAACTCTGTTTATTGTTTCTGATGTTTGTCTACCTTTGAGTGCAGGTGAGGACACGTTCAAGCTACACACAGTGCAGTTGTAGCTGGAGGCTATGGAGATGCAGATCCACAACCTACGGCAGAAGCAGGCCCAGCTGCAAGAGAGGAAAGCCACACTGGAAACATCCTGTGCTGACAGTCACAAGTCCGAGGTAAGTTTGAGGCGTAATGCAAATACTCCCACCACCTTTACTCCTTGTGTTTCCGAGCACAGGGCCCGTGCACCCAGGTCTTCCCAGGTCTCATCACACTAGCAGACACACCATGGTCCCTGGGTGCATCAGCAGTGGAAGATGCAGACCAGACTCCAGGCGAGGACATCTTCTCCTCTGCAGGAGAAGAGTGAACAAAAACAATTTTGGGAACACTTTGTATGAAGAGCACCTTATAATGAATTATAGCCCCATTTATACTTCTTTATTAGTAAGTATTACTATTCTATAAATATATTTATAAAGACTCATTATGACCTTTACTGCATTATTGTAACGTACTGCTCTGAGACAGAAGGTAAAAGATCCAAATGCATCTTTATTAAAGGATAATCCACACTCGTAGTCATCAAACAGGCAAGAGGTCATAACATGTAATCAGTCCAATAAGGCAAACAAGGCAAGAGAGACAGGCAAACGGGTAATCCACGGAACAGGCAAGAAATCCAAAACCAGAGACATGAAACCAGGGAAACGCTCAGAAATGCAGTTTACAACAAACAAGACTTTGCAGTGAATGACAGAGTGAACATGGTTTATATAGGCTGAGGTAATGAGGTTAATGAGACATAGGTGTAAACAATGAGAGCTGATGAGTCCGGGGAAAGGATTATGGGTAATGTAGTCCTTGATGGAGTGACAGTCCGGGGTGGAGTGCCCTCAGGTGGTAATCAGGGGCACTCTCACTGGAGATTGTGACAATTATAAGAACAGTTAAAGGGTGCGTCTCAATCAGTAGTCAGGGCACTGATCAGGACATAAGTCAATGGGCTGACTCCCCTAGGGGGCTGATTGAAATGCACCCATAGTTACGTTTATATTTTTTTTATAATTATTTATGGATTTATTTTTTCAATGTGCATGCTCATAATTCATTATACACTGATTTATAAATGATCAAATATAAAATAGTTCCAGAGAAACTTGTTTGCTGCACAAATCAATTAAGTCTTTAATGGCAAATGTTTGCATTAGAGGTCATAAATGGTCATTTTGATTTGTTAAAATCTATATCTCCCCAGCCGTATGCATGGTATTGCTTATAGCAGTTTGGAATTACTTTAAAAATATTGTTGCAGTGTTTCGCCAGTAGGCTAAGTAACATTAAAAAAAAGATACATTTTTTCAACTGTTTGTATTAAAGGTCCCATGGCACGGCATTTTTCTATTAATTTATAATGTTTCCTGAGGTTTACTTATATTGTTAGTATGATTTTTACATCATAAAATGTCCTAATTTAGAAATAAAAGGCATCTTTTCAATACTGATGTTTGCCCTGTGGCTGAATGCCCTGTTTCAAGAGGCGTGTCTGCTGTGAGACTTCAGTAAAAACACCCACTGTTGTAATTGGCTGATATCTTTGCATTTGAAATGAGCGGAGGGGGCGTGGTTTAACAAGGTCTACCAGGCACGAGCAGGCACGAGCAGCTGCCAGAGAGACGTATGGACCTGAGTTCACTTCACATCAGTTCTCAGCACGTCTCAGTTCAGTGAACTGTTGTAGTTACTAGAATATACTTCAGGTTATTAGTTTATTTCTAGTCGGAGGGGCTGTCACTCATGTCAGAAAGTTAATAACTTTAGTAAATTATGGATCAGCGCTGACTCAAGACGCGAACCCTTTAGAACGATTCAGTCCGATTTGGTTAACTGATTCGGTTCACTAAAAAGAACCGGTTCAAAAGAATGATTAGTTCGCGAACCGGACATCACTAATGTACCAGAGACGGAGCGATGGCTAACAAAGTTATTTATACTGAGTTGTGGAAGCGCTGTCAGCGCAAGTTTATTGTGTTTGTATCTTAGAGTTCTGAATAAACACGAGTCCCAGTCACACCGAGTCCATCTTCATCATTATTCTATCAACTTTGTAACACATGCAATGTACCATTAAAGCTGTCGAGATGAACGAGTTACGAGGAAGTGTTGATTATAGCATTATTTTTAGATATGTTCCAATCATATGAAAAGCGTCAGTGACGCGCATTGAGTACACAGCGCAAACAAAGACTAGGGATGCACCGGTTGACCGGCCAAAAACCGGAACCGGCCAGTTGCCGATCACGCGCTAGAAGCAAAAACCGTCCGGTTCCGGTTTTTGGCCGGTCAACCGGTTTTCTTTGTATTTTTCTGCCGATTTATCCGGAAGTGCGTCCGCGTGCACATACGCCTATATTGCAATCATTCGCGAACATGTCACTTGTGTCTTACAAACGGAAACTGGAGAACGGAGGGAAGAGACGAGATACGCTGAAGGGAATGAAGAGCCGCTTTCCTGCGCGAGCTGAAGTTGCGCGAGCTTACCTCTCCGCGCCCTGCACAAGCGCAGATAGTGAGCGTTTGTTCAGCTCAGCTTCTCACGTGTTGGATCGGATGAGAACGAAACAGACTAACTTGTGAAAAAGCTGAAATACTATCAGTTCTGTAGCCTATAGGATGATCATTTTTATTTGGTAACACTTTAGAATAATGGTCATTAGTTAACATTAACTAATAATGAACTTCACTTATAAAGCATTTATTAATCTTTGTTAATGTTAATTTCAACATTTACTAATGAGAGATAACTGCATTATTAAAATCTTGTTAACATTAGTTAATGCACTGTGAACTAACATGAACAAACCATGAACAGCTGTATTTATATTAACTAACGTTAACAAAGATGAACAAATACAGTAACAAATGTACTGCTCATAATTAGTTAATACATTAACTAATGTTAATTAATGACCATTATTCTAAAGTGTTACCTTTTATTTTACCTTAAAATTACATTGACTTAATTTGATTTAAAAAGCACCTGCTGTAGCATCTTAGTTTTTTTCGTTGCACTAAACATTATTTGATTTAACATTTTGGAACAAAATACTTTTGTCACGTCCAGGAGATGAGGACCCAAAAGCAGAAGGTGATTTAAACAAAGTTTTAATTCAGTTCAGGGCAAAATAACTCAGGAGGCCACAAGGCATATAAATTCAACAGAAAGTCTCTGGCGTATAGCTTCAGCAAAACGTAAGGGAACAAAACTGTCCGGTCTGAAACGGCAATGGGAAATCCCCAGAGGTAGAGAGATAGGCTGGAACGCCAAACCGTAGACCACTCACGTAGCTGGAGACTTTAAATAGAGCAGATACGAGGTGATAATAAATCAGTCAGGAATCTACCCGCAACAGACAGGACTTAGGCAGGATTTAGACAGGACAGTCATCAAACAAACAGGTACGTAACATCTAGGCAATAATCTGATGAAGAACCAGAGAAAGGAAGGACAAGAAATAGAGAAACCAATCAGAGAAAGTGGGCAACAGATGAGAACGATAGAGGTAATGAACAAGAATGTGAGTACGTAAGGAGTGAGGTGATGAGAGACAGCTGAGAACGATTGAGAAAATGAATGCAAATGTGTGTGCGTAAAAGAATGTAATAATGAGTGTGACCAGAAGAGGGAATAAAAGAGAAAGGAGAAAAAAGGAAAGAGCCGGGATCATGACAGTACCCTCTCCTCAAGAAGCGCCTCCTGGCGCAACAGAGGAGGACTGGCGGGAGCGGTAGAAGTCCTCAATCAGCGAGCGGTCCAGGACGTCCCGGGACGGAATCCAACTCCTCTCCTCCGGACCGTAACCCTCCCAATCGACCAGAAATTGATGACCACGACCCCGAGGGCGAACATCGAGAAGTTTACGAACCCTATAGGTGGGAGCGCCCTCAACACGAACCGGAGAAGAAAGCGAACGAGGAGGAATACGAGTAACGGGCTTTATACATGACACGTGAAAGACAGGGTGAATGCGTCGGAGATTGGCAGATAATTTGAGTCTGACTGAGACAGGACTGAGAATCTTAAGGACCCGAAATGGTCCAATAAATTTAGTTGCCAGCTTACGCGAAGCGGATTGAAGAGGTAGGTTAAGGGTGGACAACCAAACCCTCTGCCCAACAGAATACCGAGGACTCTTAACTCGACGCCTATTAGCGGCCCGCCGTGTACGAGAACGAGACTTGCAAAGGGAGGATCTGACCGCTCTCCAAGTACGCTTAGCACGTCGAATAAAGACCTCGACGGACGGCATCCTAGCGTCCGTCTCTTGTGAGGGAAAAAGCGGAGGTTGGTAACCAAGGCAACACTGAAAAGGTGATAAACCCGTCGCAGAAGACGGAGCAGAATTATGCGCGTACTCTGCCCAGGGAAGCTGTTCTGACCAGGAAGCCGGATTGCGAAAAGCTAGACTACGGAGGATGCGCCCGACTATCTGATTGGCTCGTTCGGCCTGGCCATTGGTTTGAGGATGAAAACCGGAGGAGAGACTAGCCGAAGCACCAATTAGACGACAAAACTCCTTCCAAAACAAAGAAGAGAATTGGGGACCTCTATCGGACACGATGTCGGAGGGAAGACCATGTATCTTAAAAATCTTGTCGACGACTATCTGTGCGGTCTCTCTGGCGGACGGAAGCTTAGGTAAGGGGACAAAGTGAGCAGCCTTGGAAAAACGGTCCACGACAGTGAGTATCACGGTGTTCCCCTCAGAGGCAGGAAGACCCGTGATAAAATCCATGGCGATGTGCGACCACGGGCGAGACGGTAACGGGAGAGGACGCAGCAATCCCGCCGGGGGCGCATTACCAGACTTTGTCTGAGCGCAGACAGCACACGAAGCGACGTAACGCCGTATGTCGCGCTCACGAGAGGGCCACCAGAACTTCTGGCGGATGGCAGCAATGGTGCCCCTAACACCAGGATGAGCGAATAATTTGGAAGAGTGACCCCATTGAAGAACAGCGAGACGAGTAGATGGAGGAACGTACAGAAGACCTCTAGGGCAGAGACGAGGAGTAATGGCATGAGCCAAAGATCGCTTGACCAAACGTTCTATTCCCCAGACAGCTGCGCCCACCACCATACCCTGAGGAAGAATCTCCTCGTTAGTAGGAACAACCTCTGGAGAATCGAACTGTCGCGATAGAGCATCTGGCTTAAGGTTCTTAGAGCCAGGACGGTAGGAGATGGAAAAGTCAAAACGTGTAAAGAAAAGTGCCCACCGAGCCTGACGGGAATTGAGTCTCTTGGCAGAATGAATGTACTCTAAATTTCTATGATCAGTCCAGACAATGAACGGAATCGAAGCACCCTCAAGCCAGTGACGCCACTCACCGAGAGCTAGACGGATTGCCAATAATTCGCGGTTACCAACATCATAATTGCGTTCGGCGGGAGAGAGACGATGTGAAAAATAAGCGCAAGGGTGAACCTTCTCGTCAGAGGATGAGCGCTGGGAAAGGACGGCTCCCACGCCCACCTCTGACGCATCGACTTCAACTATGAATTGTCTGGAGACGTCTGGAGTTCTTAAAATAGGCGCAGTCATAAAAAGGGATTTGAGGCGATCGAAAGCAACCTGAGCCACATCAGTCCAGGAGAAACGGACCCTGACGGATGTGAGCGCCGAGAGAGGAGCGGCGATCTGAATAAAATTACGGATAAACCGACGGTAAAAATTTGCAAAACCCAAAAAACGTTGGAGGGCGACACGCGAGTCGGGTACCGGCCAATCGGTGACAGCACGAACCTTGGAAGGGTCCATGCTAACCCCCTCCGAGGAAATCACAGAACCGAGAAAAGAAATAGACTGAGCGTGGAATGTACACTTCTCTGCTTTAACAAACAATCAATTCTCTAGGAGACGTTGAAGAACTTGACGAACATGCTGAGTATGTACTTGGAGAGAGGGAGAGAAAATCAAAATATCGTCGAGATAAACGAAAACAAAAATGTTCAGCATGTCTCTAAGAACGTCGTTAATTAACGCTTGGAACACGGCAGGGGCGTTGACCAACCCGAACGGAAGAACGCGATATTCGAAATGCCCTAAAGGAGTATTAAACGCAGTTTTCCATTCGTCCCCCTCCCTTATGCGTACAAGGTGGTAAGCATTGCGGAGATCTAACTTAGAAAAAATCTTGGCCCCCTGCAGGATCTCGAAAGCAGATGACATCAGCGGCAAGGGATAGCAATTCTTGACCGTGATGTCATTCAACCCTCGATAATCAATGCAGGGAGGCAATGAACCATCCTTCTTTTTAACAAAGAAAAAACCCGCACCGGCAGGGGAGGAGGAAGGTGCAATGGTTCCGGCGTTAAGCGAGTCCGATAAATATCTCTCAAGGGCTTCGCGCTCGGGAGCGGACAGAGAATAAAGTCTCCCACGAGGGGGAGTGGTACCCGGAAGAAGGTCGATACTACAGTCATAAGGTCGATGCGGAACGACTGAAAACCGCTCGAAGATCATGGTACTCCTCCGGGACCCCAGACAAATCACCCGGCTCCTCCTGGAAAACAGAAATAGAAGAGACAGGAGAAACAGCAGACGACAAACAGTTAACATGACAAGACAAATTCCAAGAAAGAATGGAATCTCTGGACCAGTCAATCTGAGGGTTATGCTTTACTAACCAGGGATGTCCTAAAACAACAGGGTAATAAGGGGAATGGAAAACAAGAAAATAAATTGTCTCTTGATGATTGCCTGATATGGTGAGACTCACCGGAACTGTGGCAAAGCGCACTCTAGAGAGGATACTACCATCAAGAGCGTGTACAGGGGTGGAGTCTTTAAGTTCAATGAGGGGAACCCCCTGTTCACGAGCCCATGTCTCATCAACAAAACTTCCCTCCGCTCCCGAATCGATCAATGC
This sequence comes from Gobio gobio, assembly GCF_949357685.1. Classification (NCBI taxonomy): domain Eukaryota; kingdom Metazoa; phylum Chordata; class Actinopteri; order Cypriniformes; family Gobionidae; genus Gobio; species Gobio gobio. The sequence goes on along the minus strand of NC_137102.1, from coordinate 34,025,057 downwards.
CGGGCAGGAAACGGAATCTCCCAACCAGCGGATGAGAGCGGAGAAAGTAGTGCGTGTGCGTGGCGGAGGGTCTAAAGTTGAAGCGCTCACCAGTAACCCTCTCTCTACGGGTGAGCTCTGGCTTTTACCGGGCAGGCGGCGACTCGATGAGATGCAGACCCACAGTACATACATAGGCGTCCCAAGATGCGGCTCTGGCGCTCAGCAGCGGAGATTCGCAGACCACCCAGGTGCATTGGCTCGGAGTTATCAGCCGAAGGAGACGGTGGAGATGAGAGCATCGGAGAGGAAAAAAGCGATCCATCCAGAGTGCGACTGCGGCGACGAATCTCAAAACGCTTCTCAATGCGAATGGCTGAGTCAATAAGAAGATCCAGTCGAGTCGGTGGCTCACGAGCAAGGATCTCGTCCCTAATGTCGCCATTAAGCCCCTCGAGAAAACGAGCAACCAGGGCTGACTCGTTCCAGTCACAGGATGCGGATAAGGTACGGAATTCAATTGAGAAATCGGCTGCTGAACCTCTCCCCTGGCGAAGCGTAGACAGGAGCCGGGAAGCCTCTGCTCCGAACGCGGAGCGGTCAAAGACCCGCAACATCTCTTCCTTGAAGCTGAAATAACGGCTGAGACAGTCGGCCTCAGAATTCCATACCGCTGTTCCCCACTCCCGGGCGCGGCCAGTCAGCAGTGAGATGACAAAGGCGATGCGAGAGCCCTCGGACGCGTACGTGGAAGGCTGCAGAGAAAAGACCACCTCACATTGGGTCAAAAACGATCGACACTCCTTTGGCTCACCGGAATAACACGGCGGCTTGTTGACTCTGGGTTCTGGAACACCCTGACCACTGGAAGATAAAGACTCAACACGGAGAAGGTGAAGCTGCTGCGCCATCTCAGTCATGCGAGCGGAGAAGGAATCCATGGCCTCACGAGCTGCAGCCAGCTCCTCCTCATGACGGCCCAGTAAAGCTCCCTGAAGTTCGAGTGCGGAGTGAAGAGGACTCTCCTTCGCTGGGTCCATTCTTGATCAGATTATTCTGTCACGTCCAGGAGATGAGGACCCAAAAGCAGAAGGTGATTTAAACAAAGTTTTAATTCAGTTCAGGGCAAAATAACTCAGGAGGCCACAAGGCATATAAATTCAACAGAAAGTCTCTGGCGTATAGCTTCAGCAAAACGTAAGGGAACAAAACTGTCCGGTCTGGAACGGCAATGGGAAATCCCCGGAGGTAGAGAGATAGGCTGGAACGCCAAACCGTAGACCACTCACGTAGCTGGAGACTTTAAATAGAGCAGATACGAGGTGATAATAAATCAGTCAGGAATCTACCCGCAACAGACAGGACTTAGGCAGGATTTAGACAGGACAGTCATCAAACAAACAGGTACGTAACATCTAGGCAATAATCTGATGAAGAACCAGAGAAAGGAAGGACAAGAAATAGAGAAACCAATCAGAGAAAGTGGGCAACAGATGAGAACGATAGAGGTAATGAACAAGAATGTGAGTACGTAAGGAGTGAGGTGATGAGAGACAGCTGAGAACGATTGAGAAAATGAATGCAAATGTGTGTGCGTAAAAGAATGTAATAATGAGTGTGACCAGAAGAGGGAATAAAAGAGAAAGGAGAAAAAAGGAAAGAGCCGGGATCATGACAACTTTGGTTTTACATACTTTGGTTTTATTGAATTTCACTGGTAAAGACTTTTTTTCTTTACACTGAATTTAAAAACAAATCCTGATTTAAGTAACATCTTTGTTTGGATTGCAGAATATGCAGTTGTTGCCTTTAGTTTCACCTTTCAGCCTTTTAATTTCCAATTAAATTTCCTGTTAATTTCAGATTGCGGTTTTCATTAGCCAAAAGCCAATTTAGCCTGTTAAATACCAAATAAACATATTGTTCATGTATACTTTCATTATTTTATTGTGTAAAAAAAAATAAAAAGATTCGGTATCGGAATCGGCCAGTTTTCTTTTTAAAAAATCGGTATCGGAATCGGCCATGTAAAATCATGATCGGTGCATCACTAACAAAGACACAACAGCAGTAATCGAATGTAATCCAGTTTATTGTGGGGATAGCTGACTAGCCTAGCCCGGATACGCTCACGCTTACCCCCCTTCTGCTTAATCTCGCGCCGCGTAAGGCGCCTCCGCTGTGGGCCAGATGCAGTACTGGGGGTCGGTGATGTTGAAGGCCGACCGGTCAGTGCAGCCCGAGCTTCGGCGTGCGTAAGGTTTATCTCTAAAGAGATGTGAGTCTGCTGATGTTGAGCAGAAACGACTGTATGCAGATTTTAGAACAGATAGATGCAACGAGGACGTACAAAACACTGACTCACAAGATAGAAAGCACGAAAACACCATTCTGTCGGGAGAGAGAGAAGCCGCAGTGTGTGCACGAATAATAAATAATTAGCTACAAATAAGAAATCACTGATCACAGATCAGAAGGAACTAAAAAAAGACTTATTTTTTCATTTTCTACATCCAAACACTGAGAAACTGCCAGCATTCACTCGTTCACAAGCCATGATCTCTCGAGCGTTTGCATGGGCGTGCCAGATTCTCTGGGCGGAGGAAAGGGAGGTAACCGTTCCTGTTTGGACGTCAAAACAGGAGACTTCAGGATTGGCTAGTCTGGCCTGTCATTTTCTCAATAATGGTTTTCCCCATTATTGTATTACAGGAATTATTATTCAGTAGTTATATTTACAAATAAACTACTTAAAATGTATAATGAGCAAATCTTCATCTTAATTACTAAATGCAGGTTGCTTCTTTATTAATACATTCATGGAACCATACAACTGACTGATTAATACTTGATAAATCAGTGTATAATGGATTATGAGCATGCGCATTGAAAAAGCAAATGCATGTGTGGCGTTGTGCAAAGAGGAGTGGGCAAGGGAGAGAGAGAGAGAGAGAAGAGAGAGAGAAGTGAGCTGACTACACCACCCTGGTCACTAAACCAGGGAAATATCCCAATAAGGACACACAGGTTCGATTTCCCCGTGGACAGAGACTCTGAGACGCGGAGTTAAAAAAATACAAAAGTTCTTTATTAAGCCAGTATAAAAGATTAGAGTAGGTTCATGAATTTCCTTTTCCTCGTTTGAAGAAGAGACCAGGAGACTTGGGTAGGTTCTTCAGCAGGATTTAATGAGAAAACGTGCTGTCTTTCCGCTGAGGTCATCAAGTCTTCCAACAAGTCTTCCAACAAGTCTAATCTAAAAGTAGTTGTACATTGTATTTTATCTACATTTTAGGGGGAGGGATTATACAGCAGGGGAGGAGACATTCAAACAAAGGAATGCAAACGTTGTATAGGTAATTGTATAGGTAAAAGGACACACCTCAGACATAACGGTGTCACCCGTCCTAATTTAATCAGCATAACAATAATAATAATAATAATAATAATAAGTTTATTTTATATAGCGCCTTTCTCAAACCCAAGGTCGCTTAACATAGCAGAAGGAAGCATAGCAACAAACAGACAAACAAAATAATATCAATAACAATACAACAAAATAAGCTGTGTATGGAGCTATGTGTTGGGTGTAGAAGAGAAGTGATCATTAAACAAAAAGGTCTTGAGATGTGCTTTGAAGAGGGGAAGAGATGGACAGTCACGAAGAGGTTGGGGGAGGGAGTTCCAGAATTTGGGGGCCAAGGCACTAAAGGACCTGCCACCCAGAGTGGAGAGTCTGGTACGGGGGATGACTAGGCGGTTTTGATCAGAGGATCTGAATAACAGTGTCATTCAAATGTATAGATGCTAATCCAATCAGCCAAACGATATTGTACTTGGAGTTTATGCTAAATGGTCAGGAAGTGCATAAAGACAAAAGACTTAATGTCTCAAACACTTACACGGCCTGACGTAATCTCCTTAGAATTTCCTCAAGTTTACTTCAAAATGTAAAACACAATATAGATAATGTTTTCAGTTATATTCTATTACATTGGAACCTAGATATAACAATGTATAAATTTGTAATCCTACAGTTCGTTATATCTTGCACATCAAAGAGGCAAATCACGGCTGGCACAGACACACAGCAAGAAATGACAATGTCATTTATAACTCACAGGGCTTGTGGTTACCAGAAGCAGGGCGAGCTAGTGCCACACATCGCTAAATTCAACGATGGTCAAAGAGCACCCACACGTGCACTACACTGCACACACACGCACACTCACTTCAATCAAGGGTCAATCACTAAAGGGTGTAAACCATGTACTGTGTCTCATAAAGACCCACCACCAAAAGAGCAACTAGCCCTCCTGCTCTGGACCCACGGCACCTGGAACACAAGAAACACAAATTACCAAACAAAATAAATGTATAAATGTTCATAAAGGTGGGTAACCACTTTAAAGAAAATATACAAAAGACAAAATTAATCACACGTAACAAACAAAAGACAATAAACCACACAAACCTGCAATCATTTGTTTCAGTGATGGTATGACGCACTGATACAGGCCAGGTACAATCCACCACACTATTACCTGTGCAGTGACATGGCCCAGAGGGTTACAGAGGTCAAATAAAGAAACACAGAAGGGTGGAAATGGCCACAAAATAAGAATATAGGAAACAGCAAAGAAACTTAAACAAAAGCTCAGTATAACAAATCCAAACTCAATTACAATTAAACAAAATAAATTAGATAAAGCAACCTAAATTAACAAAAGATAAACATAACGCTCAAGCATGAACTATACTGTGGACAAACGCACATGGGCATGCTGAGCAAACAAACAAAACATTAAAGTAATAAGGAACAAAACAAATAAGAACAAGACAGAGCAACTAAGAACAAGACAGAGCAAATAAGAACAAGACAGCAGCAATAAATGTCCTAAGCCCGGCAGCAGTCTTCAAACGCCCTTAAACAGGCGAGTTAATTCACCTACAAGACACTAAATGTAAGCCAACATACCAGTGTGAACAGTAATTCCTCATGGTTGAACCATGACCACACATAACAAGCATGCGAAGATCACATCATTTGTCCGGCAGCCATGATAAAACAAGTTCACAAAGACGAGCTGGTATACAGAAATACAAAACCCACCATAACTACATACAAACTAATAAAATGAATAAAACCCCAGAGCGGGGAATGAACCTACCAGGAAGTCAAGCAGCAATCCACCGGCGGCGCTCTGTGCCATACACACAACATGCACTCATCTCTGATTACCGGAGCGCCGCAACAGCGAGGGCAAACCTTCAGAAGGTGTGCACCCATCAGCACCAACGAGGGTAACACTGCACATAGTAACCAGGTTAACATCCCATACGCCCGAGCACAAAGCACAACGGGAAGCAACACTCACCTCCAACAAGGGAAACCAGGGCGCCGTAAAGGCGGTCACACAATGACGCTACCCCTGGCAACGAAACAGCCGCCTTAATATACACTTGGAAATGAGTGCTGATTACCTAAGCCTAGAGAAGAGTAATCAAACCCAGAGAGGATGGATGTCACTCCACTACAATCCACCCCTCCCCTTTGCATCGTCGCCCCGACGATGAACTAACCAATAACCACGGTATTCAGAGGTCTGAACACAGTCACAGAACGGGACGCTGGAGACGCTAACTCCAGCAAGGGCCCAGGAAGATGGAGATATACATGTTGATCCACAATCACTCTTCCTGTCTGTCGCAGCCCAACTTTGCTCCCCCCAGGCGGGCAACCTGACCACACATACACCGGCCACAGTGCCTATTACTCTGCGAGGGGAAAGCAAAACATCAGCGGTACCTACATTAACCACTGGGACATAAACAGTGCCCTTAACCACCCGCACCAGGGTAGCAGAAACCAATAACCCCATAGGTAGTCCTAATTCTAAGGGTCCAAGGAACGCAGTAACATTAAAATACTGCTCTGAACAGGTCACGGCTACCAGTTGAATGGTACCACCCTGAACGCCATATTTAAAACCATGTGCCAAAGAAAGAGAATAACTACGACCTCTTTCTCCGCCCAGCATGCCCTCCGGCTCCCACCTCATAGCCTCCCTGCGAACTTCCAATAACGTGGCAGTAGGTTGACGACAAACCAACTGCTTGAGCTCGCGACGAAGAGCACTATCTGCAACATGATCCACAAATTGATCACGAAGCAAGGTGTCGGCATTTGACATCACTGTAGGCGATTGCTGCTTGACTCGCTCAAGGAGGCTCATTAACGCAAGTGAAAACTCTAACAGAGTCTCACCTTCATGTTGTCTCCTGGAAAAAAACGCCTCCTGCAAGGCAACATACGATTCGGAGCACCCATATAATTTTTTCAGAGCCATAATAATCTTTTCAGGATCTTCCCACTCCCCAGCAGATCTATACTTAATCTCATCACGGGCTTCCACCTCTAAATGATCAAAAAGAAAGAACGCCTTATCTGCTAACGACAAACGTGACCGCATGCAGGCCTCTGCAACCCACTTGTTAATTCCTACACCAGACCTACCATTGAATTTAGGACATTTTCGGTCCCTTGGTATAAAGACGTACCGTTCCATGGAGGCGGAAACAGTATCAATAGACTGAGGAGCAGCAGACGACGGGCCGGGTACATTAGGACCACTGCCAAGGTCCGAAGGCCCCGCAAGGGCTTGATCTTGCTGCAACTTTGCATAATCGGCTCGTAATTGGGCTACAAGTTCCCTCAACTCTTGCAATTCGTCTTCCATTTCTACGGAAAGAAAATTACCCCCAAAAAAAGGACCTAACAAAGTTAAGGTTACCTGCGGTGACTATACACGCTGCTTTCTTATTCCTAATACCAAAAAAAACAAAAACAAAATAAACTCCACATACATTCACACCTCAGCTCTAATGTCAAGGGGAACCCTGCCGACTACGCCAAATGTGGCGTTGTGCAAAGAGGAGTGGGCAAGGGGGAGAGAGAAGAGAGAGAGAAGTGAGCTGACTACTACACATGACTTATAAGTAATTATAAAAATAATATAAATGTAACTATAACTGTTCTTATAATGCAGTATAGGTCTTAATGAGTCTTTATAAATATATTTACAGAATAATATACTTACTTATAAATAAGTAAATGGGGCTGTAATTCATTAAAAGCATGAGCTTCATAGAAAGTGGCTCTTAAACATTTGATCTCTTGCAAAGCAGTTATTGTAAATGAAATCATCACAGATATTACTTACGATGCATTCCACCTGCCTGAAACCTGGTTTAAACCCAATTATATTGGTCTAAATAATTTCCAGGATACTTTTAGAAGCACCAGCCCAGTCCGAATGGTTGGGGGAAGTGTAATATTTTTAATGTTACTTAGAGAACAGAACACAGGATTAACTCATTTGGAGTGCTTGTGCATAGTGTTAAACTTTCAGTTACAATTTTAAAAAAATACGCCACTATGACTTGCTTTTAGGATCTGATTAAGGCTGCACTTTGCTGCTAGTTTTACTTGATCTTCGTGCCATGTTCAACACAATAGATCATGTCATACTCTTAGATAGATTACAAAATTACATTGGTATTCAGGATATTAAGATGGTTTAGATCATACCTGTCTGGTGTTACCATATAATCTTACAGTGGACAAATATGGAGTCCCTCAAGTCCCTCCATGTGGTTCCCATCCTGGTCCTAGAGTACCCCTAACACTGCCCGTTTTTGATATCAATAGACTGAGGAGCAGCAGACGACGGGCCGGGTACATTAGGACCACTGCCAAGGTCCGAAGGCCCCGCAAGGGCTTGATCTTGCTGCAACTTTGCATAATCGGCTCGTAATTGGGCTACAAGTTCCCTCAACTCTTGCAATTCGTCTTCCATTTCTACGGAAAGAAAATTACCCCCAAAAAAAGGACCTAACAAAGTTAAGGTTACCTGCGGTGACTATACACGCTGCTGTCTTATTCCTAATACCAAAAAATAGATCATGTCATACTCTTAGATAGATTACAAAATTACATTGGTATTCAGGATATTAAAATGGTTTAGATCATACCTGTCTGGTGTTACCATATAATCTTACAGTGGACAAATATGGAGTCCCTCAAGTCCCTCCATATGGTTCCCATCCTGGTCCTAGAGTACCCCTAACACTGCCCGTTTTTGATATCGCCCTTTTCTAACACACGTTTGAGGTCTTTGAGTCTTTACTGAGCTAATGAGTTAAATTAGGTGTTTGATTCTCACATCACACTTGTGGCAGTACGAAAAAAAAGGAGGTTTTTTTTTGCTGTGTGGCCGGATGGAGGAGGGAAATAAATTAACCGGAAATAGGAAATGTGTGTATATAAGGAGGAGTTACAGGAGGAACGGGAGGAAGGAAAAAAAAAGAAAAGAGAGAGAAGGAAAGAGAGAGGGAGAAAACCCGCATACCTGAGGAAACCGCCTAGTTGGTGAGACTGAACGCATCACTGCTGTTTGGGCCAGTCGGGGTCGCTGAAGCGGACGCGAGTTTCCATAGCGATCTCTGTAGTGCGGCATGCACTCACGGCTGCTGGTTGCAGAGTGACGACGTCTTTGTGGCTGACGAGAGCGAGTGAGCTGCTCAGGTGAACGAACTCCCTGTTTAAACTCCCTTAGCGTAATAGACTCCCACAGACAAAAAAAAAACAGTTTCCTTCCTGCCATTACCGGCCCGAGCTCAGCGCTCTTCACGCACACACACAAACACACGAACTACACCAACACGCAAACATACCTGAACTTTCAAGCACGCCCATTCATCACATCACACCAAAGACAAAGACTTTTGTTTAACTCCAGGTGTTTGGGTTGATTTAATGTGTAAACATTTTTGTAATTTTGTAAAGACCTGATTGGTTGAATTTCCTTTTGTTATTTAATTTGCTCTCATTGAGAGACTGAACGGTTGAAGGTGTTGAATCTGCCGGGAGTATTCTAAGCGATACTTGCATCAATTTTGACTGTTATTTTTTTTCTTATTTATCTATTTATTTACTTATTTATTTTTGTTTTCATTGTAATTATTGTTTTCATTGTGTTGAACAAATGAGTGTTTTTTTTCTTTTAATTTAAACCAAGGTGATCTCTACATATATACTTTTCCTTATTACTGTTTCCACCTCTTGTCGAGGGAATCATGTGACCCTTATTGGGGTTTAATAAATTGTCCTAATTATTTACTCACTTTTTCTTTTCTTTTTTTGTGATTTTTTCTACATTCATTCTTTTGAAAATATAGAAACATTTCATAACATGAAACTGAACTTCTGGATTAATTTTGCTTTCGTGTTAGTTTGGAAAAAATATAACCATGAATATGAGATATTTGTTTGAGACTGATTTATGTTTGTAATCGGTGGCTAATAGAGACCTTCCGGGGGGTAAAAAAGCAACAGATAACATTTATATTTCGACAAGAGTAAGCTTGTCTGGCGCCCGAACTGTGTATAAGTTAAAGTAGATATTATATTTATTTTTTTTTGACCTGCCACCGTTACACACTAGCCTATTACCCATCACACTGTTTAAGGTCACAAAACTCTGCTCTTTTGATAGTACCAAGGATATCAAAGTCTACTAAATGAGGTAGAACTGTTTCACATTTGGCTCCTAAACTCTGGAATAGCCTTCTTGAAAATATTTAGAGCTCATGCACACTATCTTTAGTTAAATCTAGATTAAAGACATCTCTTTAGCCAATTCACTTAACCTTGTAATACAATTATATCTTATGAAATAGTACCATGCACATGTTTACAGTGTATATATATTTTTTGTCTGAATACATGGTTGTCTCAGAGGAAAGAAGGAAGAGGGGGCTGTAAGTTTATTATTATTGAAAATAATGAAAACAACAAAAATGTGTTTTTCAGCATCGGACAAATTCCTCATGGGACATATTCACAGAAGTTCCCTAGTCCCTACTCTTTCTCTCCATCCATTGACTCCAGTCGGCTTTTATTCCATCTCTCCCACATTACTGCAATTGATAACAGCTGTTAGAAATGTATAAAGAACTCTCCTTTACCCTTCACTTCTGCCACTCGGGAGAGTGTGTGTGGAGAAGTACTGCACTGTACGCGTTTCATAATCCACTATGACAAGTACAAAGTGATGCCAACATGCTGATAGTTCTAATTGCCTGACGAGGTTCATCCCAATTATTTCCAAGGGGACCTCAATTAATGAAAGAGGGTCGGGGGATTCACCAGCTGACATTCACGGCTAAAAGAAACAGGTTTAGTGATTTTTGTTTCCTGAGGTGCCTTAGAGTTGTGTTGTATCCTCTTTTGTTTGTCAACCTGTCCTTGATCCTAGAAAAATAGGGATAAGTGCACACTGTACCGCTCAACTGACAGAAAGCACCCAAGCATATTTCCCCAATAATAGAGAAAACACTGGACAATTCACGCCCAAGAACAGGGTGTTATTGAGGTGGAGATTAACCACCGCCTCCACTACATGCTTTTGGCCCCTGAATTGAATTATGGCTATGACTAGCCGATACCTGAGAGGGGAGAGAGGGAAATAGGAAAAGAGAAGCACTTGAGCACAGGGGACTTCCCACATGAGGAGCTGGTCTGGGGTGAGGAAAGGTCTCTGATGTTAGCGCTCACCGCAAGAAGAAAGAGAAGAGAGAGAACCAGAGGGAGAAAAACTCTTGTCAGACATGTCAGCCCCTGAAAACACTGTCACATGCTCCTCAGTCAGCTGGATCACCTGCTCCAGCATTGTTGGGTGGTTGTACTGGACCCACTCCGTGATCCCCTTGGGCAGAAGCATGACAAGTTGTCCCACAAGATCAACTATGCCTCCCACGGGGCTCCACCAATAACCACCATCGACAGGCATCACACAAAGCTGTTGGGGCAACACAAAAGGGCAGTAGCTTTCTCCCAGGCTCAAGGAACAGAAGCTCTGGCAATGTTGGTCCACCCACTGTAGGATGGCCCTTCTTATGTACCCAGACAGCAGCGGGATGAAGCGCACTGGTCACTGTGCACTCAGCCAGCCACAAGCTTCCACTGTTTTTTTCCAAAAAGATCTATTAAGGCTTCAGGATTGTCATGCAGGCACATTTTCATGAGAAGCACATGCAGGATTGTGCCGCCGCTCCCCTCCCTCATCCAGCTCCATAATACCTCTCTGTCTTACTCTTGAGGCCTGATAAGCACACAGAAATGCTCCTCCTGCAGCTCTATCAGCACCTGATACTGCACTTGGTGTACACCGGTGAGGGTCTTTGCCCAGCGGCGGTTACTCCATGCAAACTCACAGGAGTGAAACTGTAGGAGTAGGAGTGTACATATCTGTTTCATACAACCATATGGAAAAAAATTAAGGAATACCTGCATTTACAGCAGAAATAGTAGGTATTAGGATTGTAACGGATGAAAGAAGTTCCCGCCTCCTTCTTCACATAACAACAAATATCGACCTGCAAGGGGCAATGGGGGTATGTGAGAAGCAGGGCAGGAGAGAACCATGAGAGGGGTGCGAGGCCGGTGCGTGATTGAAGATGAGCCGGTCTCGAATCCTCTCATGCGAGGACAGTGAATAACCAGAGAGGACCAGTCCTGGATTTTACGTTGTGTTTCGTTTATTTTTTATTATGTGTGTGCATGTTTTTACTTTTATTTTGTGTTTATTTTGGATTAAAGTTTTTTGAACGTTCGCCGGTTCCCGCCTCCTTCTTCCCATATAAACAAACCTTGTTACAGCATTGAGTAAGCATGATAGGATGTATGAGCTGGAACTAGGATGGAGTTTGAAGGAGATTTGGGGGATGGGTACAAAATAAGGGAATCTTCTTTCACTTTACTTTTCTTAAGGTGTTTTCAGACCTGTAGATCGTTTTTGTTCTCAAACAGTGAGTGAATTTGTAACAATGTTGCATTTTCTTTTTTGTTCGGTTCGCTTTCACAAGGCAACCTTTCCAAGCGTACCAAAATGAGTTCACACAAGTCACATGTGAGTAAAACTGTCCTCTTATTGGTCAGAGTTTCCTCTCTGTCATCCATCAAGATAATTGACAAGTTCACTCCACGAGCTTATTGTAGCTTATTTGTAAGTGTCGAGACACTATATGAAATTAGCTGTCATTGACGCTGTTAAATTATATACTACATTATTAATACTGCAGCGAATTCAAACATGCTCTCCATTAACTGTGTCACTCAAGACACACACAAAAATGATACAAATGTTATAATGCAGCTAGAGCAGGAATCAAGGCTTCATCGGGACAGCATACTCACACGGAGAAGCGCAATTACATGCAAATGAGCTTTTTAAACAGGATATCAAAGCAAGCATTCTTTTAGTCTGACCACACACTTGAAAATGTTAAGCCCGATTTTGAGCCCGATTTGCAATCCCCAACTATCTGGGGGCGTGGCCCGGTTTGATGCTTGTAGCAAACAACTTTTTGTCCAAAAAATCCTCAATTGTATGGTTTCATTAAGAGTATTTTACTGCTCCCGATTGCATCTGAGCCCATACGATCCCAAATTGTAAATATCAAACATATTTTATATTTCCGACTCTTGATCAGGCTGCCTCTGATGCGATACTGGCGATAGCCCATGAGAGCGAGCAAGCTTCATCAACCAGATGTTGGGTGCTTCAATAGCTGAAACTTGGCAGCCACAAACATGCCACGAAAGTGGAGTATTGAGAAAGAAGATCACCCATATTTTTTTTTCTCCTTTGTTTAACAAAATACACGTCAGGAGAACCATCTGACTACGTCGATCTTCCTCCAATAGTTTTTCTTCTCAAGTCATGTTTGGTCTTATGAGTCTCTGCGAGATCTCGTCTTACTGTGGAAATGTTACTACTGAAGGGGCAGGTCAGATACCTGTGTCTCTTCTTTTATACACCTATCCTTCTCAATGTTCATATATTCAGTCCTTAAATAATAAAAGAATATCTAGTATGTATGTCTCTCTCTGGCGAAGGAGAGCAATGGCTTTATCTTTGTTTAGGTATTGGGTGTTCTTTTGATAAATGTCAGGATCCGCTGACTCTAACTAGAGTGCGATATACCCTAGTGCTTTTGTGTGTGCCTTGCATGATCGGTGCAGGCCCAATATTGAAGATGGACATTTTCTGCACACGACAACAGACCTATGGTTCTATGACCTCCTGGGTCATTGTGATCTAAATCTAGTCATGGGGTGACAACTAGTCTACCCATTTCAGTGATATGCTCTGCTATCTATCCTTGTGTGGAAATTTACCGTGACTGTGCATTTTCTCTGCCAATCAGAATCATTCAACATGGCAGTAATGACGTGGCTAGACCTTGAAAACAGTATAACTGTTCAAAAATTGTATGTACGTTAGGCGGAGGCTGTTAGAGGGAGTGCGGTCTACGAACTCCTTGTTAGCTGGCTACTGCTGATGAAACTGCAAACTATTCTTCAGTAAATTTTTCTTTAATTAATCTAACTCCTGACTTGGTCTTCATTTTTCACTACTGGTCCTGGGTCCTAAGCTGTTACCCCAACACTACAATCGACAGTTGTGTGGCCTTGCGGTCAGGACGAATCTTCCAGTGTGTGCATTCGTAGGATTATTATGCTAAAAACACAGTTTTAAAATTGGTTAAGAAAATCGTCTAAAGCGGGGCATGTGGTGCAATAATGTATAACTATTGGTTGATGTCTTGTACTAGAGGCAGTCTTATGCAAAAGTATTTGCCCCTGTGACATCACAATTCCCATAATATCTAAACAAGCCATTTTTGAGCTTTGTTAAATTAATGCTTTGTTTATAATGAGGGAAAGTTTTAAGCTATGAAACTTGCAGGATGCTTTAATGGTATAAAGACTCTTGTCAAATTGTGAATGTCATGACCCCTTTAAGTGTTATCTACTTAAAATACTGAATCTGTGCACGTCTTTCTAATTTTACTATTATTGAAGCTTAAATTTGTTGTCAGGTTTGTTGTTTTTGCATAAAATATTTTTTGTGGACAGTTCGAATACTTTTCTGATTGGAGGTTGTAAACAGGCTTTTCGATGAAGTCACTGTATTTTTTGCTTTTATCATTCAAAATGGTTTGTTCCACTTTATTGTATTTATGGTTTGTGAGTTTATGGTACTTATATTCTTCAGCACTCTAGTATCAAGGTTTTTTTAAGTTGAGAAATGTGATGGGATGAAGGTGTTCTTCAAACAGGAGGGCAATGATAAAATGGTATTTGACATTGAATGCCCATTCTTCTAAAAGTACAGTTTGTAACAACGTGAACATGAAGGAAATAATATTATCTATAGACCTTATGTGCCAGAGAAACAGTACAACAAAGCTTGTAGCCATCTTCAGAATTGTATGTTTTTTTTAATGTTGTATCTTACCTTCATGCTGTGGATACATAGACCTCTATAGACATTATGTAGCCCGCCCCTTTTCAGTGCTGCTGATTACAATTTGCACAAAACTTTTGAGATATTTTTCTAAATGTCGATAAAAAAAGTAGTGCAAAATGACGGCGTTTCCATTAACCAATGTTATGTTTTCCTCTTGTGATAAGTCGTTTAAAAACTCATGGCAACGAATGTTAGTAGGTTTAAAGGAGTAGTTCACTTTAAAATGAAAATTAACCCATGATTTACTCACCCTCAAGCCATCTGAAGATCCTTATATGACTTTCTTCTTTCTGATGAACACAATCAGAGTTATATTAATAAATATTCTGACACTAGCTTTATAATGGCAGTGACGCGGTCCATTGAGTTTTAAGTTAAAAAAAAGCACATCCATCCATCATAAACGTACTCCACATGGCTCCGGGGGGTTTAAAGGATTAGTTCACTTCAAAATGAAAATTTCCTGATATTTTACTCACCCCCATGCCATCCAAGATGTTTGTGTCTTTCTTTCTTCAGTCGAAAATAAATTAAGTTTTTGAGGAAAACATTTGAGGATTTCTCTTCACATAATGGACTTCAATGGCAACCAAAATGTTGAAGGTCCAAATCAATGCAGTTTCAAAGGGCTTCGAAGAGCTTCAGAGGCTCTGGAATAGGGTCTTATCTAGCGAAACCATCTGTTATTTTCAATAAAAAAATAAACATTTATATACTTTTTAACCTAAATTGCTCATCTTGCGCTGCTCTGCAACTCGCCACAGATTGCGCAATCACGTCGGAAAGGTCACGTTAGACGTAGGCGGAAGTACCACCCCAAGCAAACGTGCGAAGACTAATTCAAACGTCCATTACAAAAAAATCTTCAACTTCAAAATCATCTGACATCGTTGTTTAACCTTTTGTTGCTAAAGGATGTTTGTATTAGTCTTCGCACGAGCGCTTTGTAAACACATAATCTGACATCGTTGTTTAACCTTTTGTAGCTAAAGGATGTTTGTATTAGTCTTCGCACGAGCGCTTTGTAAACACGGTACTTCTGCATCTAGCGTGACCTTTAAGACGTAATTGCGCAATCCAATTTAGGTTAAAAGTATACAAATTCTTTTTTTTTGTTGAAAATGTCCGATTGTTTCGCTAGATAAGACCATATTCCTCGGCTGGGATCGCGCAGAGCCTCTGAAGCCCTTTGAAACTGCATTGATTTGGACCTTCAACATTTTGGTTGCCATTGAAGTCCATTATGTGAATGGCATGGGGGTGAGTAAATTATCAGGAAATGTTCATTTTGCAGTGAACTAAAAAAAGCTTTGAAGCGTCAGAATATTTTTTTAATAAAACTCTGATTGTTTTCATCAGAAAGAAGAAAGTCATATACGCCTAGGATGGCTTGAGGGTGAGTAAATGATGGGGTCTTTTTTATTTTAAAGTGACCGATTTCATTTTTAAAGTGTCACTTGACAGCCTTTAACATTAAACATGATTACTGTTTAAAAATGCTCATTATACATTATTATACATTATGCACGTACAATGTTTAAATGTTGTAGCTATTGTAGAGAGTGGTCTGGAGTTGCTGCCCTGAAACGGATGGCTCTGCCGTTCTGCAAGCGGATATACTACCACAACGCGACCCGCCATTGTACTCGTGTAGAGAGAGAGAGAGAGAGAGAGAGAGAGAGAGAGAGCGGGCGCGAGAGCGAGCTTCTGCACATGCGCTGTTGGAGAGGTTTCGAAGTTGACTCTCCGGGGTGTTTCAACAGGAAGGCGGACATGTTGGTCAGGCAGTGGGAGAAAATCGGGCACCCAGTGTTTTTTTTTTTTTTTTTGAATAATAACATCGATTAAAGCTTGATCGATCTATCCTTATAGTTACAGCATAGCGGATTACATGCGTGTTGGAAAAGTAAAAGCCGGCGTGCGGACTAGGAGATATTTATTGCAGAAGAATCGTAAAGGAGCGTTTTAACCAGGATCTTGTTTTAACTGCTCGAAATTTGTGAGGCGAAGTTTTTCTCGCCACTTCTCACTTTGCAGCTGTCAGACTCGTTTGGCCTGGCAAGCATTTATGGACAGAGGCCTGGAGAAACCTAATTTCATGTGGCCGCATGCTAACTCTGCAACATTTATTTTATAACTTCTTTCTGCCTGGATATGATCTGTTTGTGTGTTTTAAAAGAGCTTGTTCCCCACATATCTCCTGAAGCTAAATTAGCTTAGCGCAGTGTAATCTGTTGCTGCTGCTTTTGTGTTTGCCAAGTGTTCATGGACTAATCCGACACCGTGTCTTGTTGTTGTTTTGTTTTTGAAAATGTGGCTTTTCGTCATCTCTCGGTGTTGTATACGTTTCAACGAGAGTGATAATAAGACAGTAAGACACAAAACGTCGCTTTGATCAAACTAGTGCTTGTTGCTTTGAGAGGGCAGAGGAAGTTGGCGAGTTAATTTGCTAACCTTAGCCAGTAAACTCAGATCTCTTCCACACGTCTGAATCAAATCCAGTTATGAACATGTCTGCTGGAGAAAGTTTGACAGCTCGTTTCGAGAAGATCGATGCTATGCTGAAGGATCCCAAATCGGAGATCAACACAGACTGTCTGCTGGTAAGTTTATCACATTTATTGAAACTCTTATTATTGCTTTTGCAAGGAATATGTTTGATTAATTGCTACTAAAATCAGCACAATCTGATACTAATCATGTCATGCATACAATAATACGCTATATACGCCGTAAATCTGCAGAAAAAAATCATGCTTTATGACATTGGACATGCAATGCACGCGCCAGCCTGTAATCACTTGAGTACAAGTCACATTTTGTGAGCGAGGATGAATTTAAATTTAAAATTTTTTTGGTTAGTTTCTTACTGATATCTAAGAACTTGCTTATAAGGGTAACTTAACTGCCTTGATTTTAAATAAATTACTGTACACACACAACTATTACAGGACCACTGGCCCCAGAACAAGCATGTTAGGTTTCTTGTTAAAGGAGGGAAAGTGATAGTTCATGCCTTTGCAGGGTTTAACTTACAACCTTTTGGTAACGTAACCACTAGGCTTCATCAACCATATTCATTCTCAGATTTTTCCAATATACTTAAACTTCATCTGCATTTGTACTCTGCATTTACCGGTCATGAAATGTGCAATTTGTTAAATCAGGTTTATTAAATATTTTAGTGATTTCTTGCATTTGAGCTTTTTTTTTCTCAAGAGTTTTTGAGCTCTCCTGACTCCCGTGAGTTGACCATTGCATACACAGGCACAGATTTTCTGTGTTTTTTTGTGTTAAATCTCACCTTGCATTCAGAGCATTCTCACTGAGAGCTTCTATTACTAATAGTGACATCAATGACACTTCATATGCACTCTTTCTATGTAGTCTTGAGTCTCACAGGCTTTGACAACCACTGCAGTAAATACAGGTCACAGGATTTCACAGTAAAGTGATGCATTGAATTAGACAGCAATAAATTGAGTATGTGTGTGGATATAAATGCATATTTATAATATGACTGCAGCCATTCATAACCCTTTTCGGTTGATCAATTACACGTGTGTTTGTTTATAAAACAGTTTAATTTCTGGCTTTTGATTGGATAACACAATGTTCCAGTCCTAGTAAAATCTCCAATAAAGTAACTGCTGTGACACGAAAGAGCTATTACCACATACATTTATGAATTTGGCAGATGCTTATAGCAACGTGTATTGCATTTTATCAGTTCATTCTGCTGTCTATGCAGCTGTTGGAGCTACAAGAAGGCTATCTAGTTTTTTGTATCATATAAACGTTTTATATCGGAGATTAGGCTGTTTCTTCTAGTGGAAGAATTCTGTTTTATAAATTCACTTAATGAAATAATGTCTTAATTTTTTGACTTAATGTAACCATTTTATAAAAGCAATAAGGCAGTTGAAGTCATGGTGTACTGTATATAGTCACAAGGGATGTAGATGGTTAGCTGATTAACCAATAAACCAATATACGCGGTGATACAGGTAAAGTTAGGGACAGGTGTGGTGGTATGGGTAAGTTTAAGGGTAGGGTTAGGTGTAAGGGAAGTGTCAACAGTGTAATTATTAAAGGGTTAGTTCCAAAAATGAAAATTCTGTCATTAATTACTCACCCTCATGTCGTTCGACACCCGTAAGACCTCCGTTCATATTCGGAACACAAATGAAGATATTTTTGTTGAAAGCTGATGGCTGAGAAAGGCTTCAGATAGGCCTCCATTGGCATTCAGTACATTTACACTCCCAAGACGCATAAAAGGCACTTAAAACGTTGTTACAAAGTCCATCTCACCACAGTGACTCTACAATAATTTTACGATGCGACGACAATAGTTTTTGTGCGCAAAAAAAAAATCAAAACACCTTTATCCAACTTGTTATTGTCTTCCGTGTGTGCCTCCACGACGCATCATTCATACAGCGAACGCTGTTTTCAACTTCAAGGCGGCTTATGTGTGTGTGCTGCGAAATGGACCGACTTGCACATTATATTTTAGGCTTCGTGTGCGCGTCTAAACCATCAAATAAATAGCCTGTGTCAAAATGACCGGATTGGAGAGTAGTTACTTTAACAGTTTATATATTCAAAATATTCAATCAACTATCACCAACTGTGCATCATTTGAAAACGCACAAGATTCATGTTCTGAGCTTGTTTTTGCAATAATACACCAGAAAGGGTTAAATGAAATGCTAAAGGACCGGCCATGTAAACAGTAGCGTAATAAACGCATTACTCATCTTTCTTCTCCTGTCCTTCAGATCAGACAAAACCAATAAACACTAGCATACATGTCAGTGTAAGGGTCCACTCTTCAAAATGCATCCCTCTTTTTAATCCAAAACAACAACAAAAATAGGGAAAAAACTAAAAATCCTCTGTTTGCTTAGTCTCTTCCGCATGATATGAATCCACCCTCGTCTCTCTCCTTCAATCACAGGCTTTCTGATGAGTCTTTAAATACAGGAAGCGCATTACTTGCTCCGCCAGGTGTCAGTCAAAGTGCCCATGGTGCCTAGCCAATGCCTTGCCAGCAAAGGTTTGATTGATGGACGTAGTAACCAATCAAAGGCATCATCTTGCGCAGTGTTTGTAAGCATTATTGGTGAAAATTACTCTTGCTCACCGTCTCCATGACACCGGCGCGGGCCTGCCAGTTTTTACGCACACACTGCAGTGGAGTGCGCAGACTCTATGACTGACACTTCTTATGAACTAAATAATTTTTTTACACTTTGTATATTCTATAAATAGTTCTATATCTATGCGTGCGTGCGTGCGTGTGTGTGTGTGAGAGAGAAACAGTGTGTTGAATAACTGTAATACCATCTAATCTTGTGCAAAATTGCAGCTCTGGAAGTTGGCAAACCATGTGATCAGTATATTAATGAAACTATTTCTATTCATTTTGTTTGTGAACATGAAATAAGCATTCTGAGAATTAAAATCCATATTTGAGAATTCAAACAATTTGTGCCAAAATGAATATCCTTATAATATATCCTGGCCAACTTTACTATGGTTCTTACTTACACTAAACTGGTGCAACTTATCTTGTTATACAATTGATGCTTCAGACAGAAAGGGCAGTGAGTTCCTCTACGGGACAGTGTTAAAAAGAAAATTAAATGACCCCAGACAGGATGTAACCTATGCCACTGAGTCTGTTTAGTTTGATTTGCTCAGTAGGTTTATATTATCTATTTGCTACAATAATGTTAATAATTGTCTCCATTGAGATTCTTCATTATTTGGTAGTAATTATTACAGCTATATGGGGCTTTTAGAGCCCTTTAAGTTAGTCAAACTTCCAGTAAATAAACGCCACACATGATGAGGATGAACACAAATAACCCATTATGTGATTCTAAGTTTGTTTTAAGCTATTCACGCATAAATACAGTTTCTGCGTTGCGGAAGTCAAGCTCCCCATTATATTCCATAAAAAGTCTTCCTGGGCTCCATATAAAATACAATAAAAAAAATAAAAGTTATGTAAAGTATTCCAACCACAAACCATTATACATAATTATACAAATAAATTGGGTTACACAGTATTTGGTAGGGCTGCAACAACGAATCGATTAAATCGATTATTAAAAGAGTTGGCAACGAATTTCATTATCGATTCGTTGTGTCGCACGACTATTATGCCCGTCAATAAGACGCGGAGATGTTTGAGTATAAAAAAAGCACGGTTGAGCGCAAAGCAGAGTGGAAGTGGGCGAGCCGTGCTGTACCCGTCGTACCACGCAGCGGAAAAGCAAACCGAGCCGAGCGTACCAGTCGAAAAGCGCCATTAATAAATTGAAAAAGTGTGTTAATTGCGGCAAAAGCGACGCGACATGGCATGGGAGCACCACGGTGGTGATTCAGCACCTAAAACGAAAACATCTCTGAGTCCTTGATGAGGAGGAAGGGAGTTCAACAGCAGGGTAACGTTAATGCTGCCTTCACGTGCTCTCGGAATTATCGTAAATACGAGTTTCCTAGGTAAACATTGCACATGAACACCCTCACATTTTGAAACTTGAATGCAATGCGCTCGTAATCACGACTTCAGAAGTCGGAATCATCCAATTTCCGATAGCACGTGAAGGCAGCTTCAGTCACTACAACACCCACTTTTGTTCCGTTTGGAAGTGAGGAGCTGGAGTCCCTCCAGTAGCTCTTCTGGTGCTCGTTTACTCGTTACCCTGCTTGACAAGCATGACAAGTAGCGTTAGCTTGTTAAAGGAACTGTATGTAAGAAATGTATTTCAATTAATCATAAAATGGCCCTGATATGTCACTAGACATTAAGAAATCATGTTAATTTCAAATACTTATATCACTGACAACGGTTGCCCGGCCAAGATATTGTCATTTTAAAAGTGAAGTTGCAGCCCTCAACTGATGTTGATGTTGACATGTTGTGTTTTGGCCTGAAGCGCCACCCTCCACCTATCTACCAATCACAAAGTCAGTAGTGTTTCTGCATTCGGGTTGCCAGCTCTGCTCTAGTTACCACAGCTGCAGCTACAAACTTTTTGGATAAACAATGTCTAACTTTACGAAACCTAAACGACCTCGTTAAGAATCAGAAAAACGTTGTGACAGTGTCCGATATAAAACAAGGATTTGTATAAGAGATGCCTTGGAAAGATGGAGACGGCTGAAAACGGAGAATAATTTGAAGACTGATGCCAACGTTGCTAATTTTCTCCTGGACAGGTAAGGTTCATCTATGTTTGGCTAACTTGTACTTAATGTAAATGGACATTTCAAATATTCATGACAGTCGAACAAAGTTATGCATGTTCGTGCAAAGTAACGGTAGGTTAGCGCAGATGGAGGAGGTGGGTCATTGAATTGAAAAGGTAACATTAAGGAATTGTTTGGTAAATAAAAACGGCGAGTCGTCATTGCTAACATTAGTAATGCATTATCAGAGCCCGTTTCTCTGTCATTATGCTGGGACGCTGAGGAAAACAACATTAGCACGCCTATTATGGCAATGTGAAAACGTATTTGAGACAGTAGCCTAACGTTACCTCTGTAAAAATTATTCCTCATTCGTTCTTCGCATATATAGTGGACAAAACATGCTGCAAGTGGACCTGGATGACCATTGCTAATGTTATTTAGCTTTGCTGTAATTTTACTATAGTATTTTTTCATGTGGGAATGTACTGTCACATACGATCGTTCATATTTACGATTATATTTGGCTAATCGCCATTAGTACATTTTTGCGATTCATAATTACTTCACAAAACATCGCTCTTGAAGCATAAACATAATTAACAGAAAGAAAAAAAACTTACTGTGTACGACTCGTCACTTGCCATTGAAAGCTCCTTGTAGCAACCTGCGTTCCGGCTGGATCCTGCAGCCTAGCTGGCAACCTCGAGTCAGTGGGAGGGGGAGAGGGGATACACCGCTCTACAGTCATTTGAAAGTGATTGCAGTACCTGTTTTGGCCACAGTCCTACATACAGCTCCTTTAACCCTTTGACACGTACGATCACACCCGTGTGATCAAGCTTGGCTGGTCCCTGGAGCGTACGATCACACTGGTGTGATTAGAACGCTCATGATCAACTGCCAAATTCAAAATTTCAAATCTGCTTTTGCGCGCTGACTGGCGCTGAGCCAAAGACTGAGTGCGTGAGAGACTGACAGAGCTCGGTGTCTTTTAATGTTTATTTTAGGTTTCATACACTTCAAATTACATTACACAACAACAAAAATATCAGCAAAAACTAAATACAGTTTGTAATTGCATACTAATATTTATATAACAGCAAGATATCAGTGTTGTAAGCATATAATGGCCCGTGATAACATTACCGATCAAATAACACAATAATTTTCTACCCTTTGACGTGTGCGATCAGTCTAGGCTGTTCCCTCACGTAATGTCACATATATCAGGAGAAGTTGGTGATCTTGTGTGTAAATCCATAAATTCAGTTAGAGCAATAAGACACAACCAGACTGTTACCAATCAAATTAAATCAGCATCAAAAGATCAATCTTTGCACTGTAGAAGTGCCACAGCAGCTCTATCTGAAGTGCTGTTTAGACACATTTACATAGATTTAATGTAGCTCATGGGTGAATAATGTTGTATGAATGTTTTAAATATAACTTTTTGAATTTAGAAATAGGCTATGTACAAGTTAAACTGAAACTTAGTTAAAAGCTTTATATTTTAAATAAAAAGTCCATGCATAGTATAAATGAAAATAAAACCGCCAGTAGGTGGCGTCAAGTCTTATGTGCGAGTCGTTCATTCAATCGTTCAAACGCAGATTCATTCGAATCAAACCGCTTGGAGATGCGCAACGTTCTGGTGTAGTTTCCCGAAATAGACAGTATTGTGCCTAAAACGTTGTTAATTAATATCAATTTGTCTATTGGACTTTTGTACAAGATCACGTCAATACTCGGGGCAATAGCTGTCCGTAACTTTATGCGCTCTGGCGCTTAATAAACAGAACTGCATGCGTCTTGCGGAAGAACACTGCAGCCGGATCTACTTCTCTCTGTTTGTGTCTATGGCGAGTCACACAGGGACTGTGCTCCTCCGCAGCGCTGCGACCCAAACTGGAATTGAATAGTCAGAATATAAACACTTATTATATGTGTACCGTAGTGATTCAGGGTAAGATAAAAACACGGTTTGGTTAATGGATTCATGATGTACTCACTCATATGCATCTAGTCATTTGTATGGACTGCAGCTGATACAGATTAAATCAAGCACTCATACAGGGGCGTTTTAAAATGATTTTTTATTAATTCATTTTTGGTGGCATTTTTGCCCCACGCCCCTGTTAATTTCCGACCTGGTTTATAGGGCTGTAGCGATACACTAATCTCACGATACGATACGATACTCGATATTCAGCTCACGATACGATATATATCACGATATTCAGCCAACATACGATTCGATACGATTCGATATAATTCGATACACTTACATCATTTTCTGAAAGATTTAAAGGGGACAGAGTGATTTTGGTGACATCTTGTGAGTGTTTCATTTACTTGGATTGAATTAACTGAACTGAAAACTAAAATCATCAATTACTCAATATATGTCTCTGACTGGACAGAGAGTCTACAGCTTGCAAATGCTGGACAAAATGAATCAAAGATGTGTTCAGAAAATTAGTTCCATTTATTGAAACAGTGCAAACTGTAGCTTACAAGCCTTTGAAAAGTAAATAAAGTGCAGTATTGCAATTAACAATGGAGTTTTAAAAAATTGCAGCAAGTGGCCTGTTCTGAACAGTTTCTTTGACAGCTTTTTTAGCTTGACACTGACATTTGGTAGTATTTCCAGAGTATTTCACGTTTGTGTCACACAGCTTGCAAATCAACCGCGATATTTTGTCTAAGTCAAGGGTCTCCAACCTTTTTTCATTTGAGAGCTACTTTTTAAAAAAGAAAGTCACAGAGAGCTACTCATGTTATATAATACTTAAAACTCTTAAATAATGCATCATAATTCTCATATTAACAACTATCCAAACTGTTTTACACCTGAAAGAGTATAGTAGTAGTTCCAGTAGTCGGTACAATACCACTATTTTCTTTTTTAAATAAATGTTTTATTATATATGATTATAATCATAAGTAAATAATACATAAACATGTAAAGGCTGTATGCTGTTTAAAAGTAAACATTGTTTATAAATGAAAGATCAAGTGAAAAATAAGCAACCATTAATAATTATATAATTAGTATTATTTATTTCATAATTATTATTATTAGTAGAGACGTATTATTATTACATAGAGACGTAGCTAAATGTACTTTAGGCTACAATCTGTAGTCAATCTCTTCACGTTAAACCAAACTTTTATTTTGACGTGTTGCCGTGATTACCAGTGTCTGTGTTCATGATGATATGACAGTGGGTGCGCGTCTTATTCAGCTCCCTAGTTCAGTTAGGGCACTGATCAGGGATCAGCCCATTGACTCGTGTCCTGATCAGTACCCGGACTACTGAACAAGGAGCAGAATGAGACGCACCCAGTTTTCTCAAATGAAACGGTAAATTCTCATGAAGTGAGGTTTGCGTTCATGTCGGCAGAGACTACAAGAGCGAGTGCGCGCGCGGCGCTCGTCATCCACACAGACGCAGAACATGCAGGAGTAATATTTAAATAGTATTTTGCAGTTTATTATTTACAGACACTAGTATATATTCGGCCTCAGTCTGGAGCCCTGCGCTTAAATGAACACGGAAGCGACTGAACGCAGCTGCTATGCTCTATTTTTAGAACAGACCCGCAGACAACTCCTGTGGTTCTTGCGGGCGACTCATGTTGTTGACCCCTGAGTCTAAGTCGTCGCTTTCCTTCTTCTTTTTAAACCCAAAGTGCTCCCACACATCTGCTTTTAAGCATGAAGGCGCTGGATTTATATTCGCCGCCATTTATTTGAATCTCCTCGCTCTGACTCCGTAAACAAGAAGAGGTAGACGTCGGCATAAAGTTAGTAGTACGGGTAACTTGCTCTACAGCGATACTAGCGGCTGGCTGACCAAATCGCTCTTCCTGCAACGCAAATGGGCAAATGGGGGTAAACACGGGGATTTGAATGGGACTTATGTATCGATACTCGCGGCTTAAAAATCGATACTTTCTTGGGAGAAAAAATATCGATTTATATCGCAGAATCGATAAAATTGCCCAGCCCTACTGGTTTATGATAATCCAAATGTAGTGTTTGTAGTTAATTTTGGTTGCAAAGAAACATCAGCGCGAGGCGTCTGGTAAGCGCGCATGGCTGCGTCACACACGTTTCACCTGGTAAACAATCTGTGAAGTGTAGTCCGTCGCACACGTTTTTTGCTCATGCTCTGCTGACAAAAGGCATGAAAAGCAGTTGATTGCAGCACGAAACGCAACAGTTGCTCAGTCAGTCAGTGTTGATGCACTTTGGCAGTTGTAGTTTTTATTCCGATTGTATTATACATCTATTCATGAGAATCGATCGGGTCACTCGCACCCAAAATGGGCGCTATGTAGAGCCCTGATAGGGTTAGGGTAGGATCAGGGTTTGGTTTAGGTTTAGTTGCTTATAATTATACATATTTTACTGTTATTACTATGGTAATTACATATAAAATATGTAACAAGGACACTGTAAAATAAAGTCTTTCCATAAATTGTTACATTTAAATTATGCAGAAAATTATACAGAAAATATTGATTGGGTTGGGTTCTTGGAACCTTAAAAGGCCAATTTATACTTCTGCGTCGAGTGTACGCCGTAGGCGACGCCGTAGGCGACGCCGTAGTGAGCATTTATACTTCTGCGCTGTTGTCTGCGTCAATGTGCAATTACACATGCAGACGCTAGTGGGCAGTGTCCTCGGGCATGTTGGTGTAATCAAGACAACAGCCGAAGAAGAAGCAGCTTGTTGTGTAGAATCTGTACATTCATGTCGGAATATCAGCAGCAGTGAGAGAGCGGCTTTTCTTGCAGATTGAGTTGTTGTATCTAATACAAATTAAGCATCTCTAGTTGATTAGTAAAGTTAAATAAGGCGATCTGTTGCTGGAATGTGTTTGTGAAATCGCTGTTTTCAGCAGCGGTGGCTCGAGCAATCGATTGCTGTTGCGGAGACTTCATTCACGAAATATACCCTAATGTGTCCCTGTTCTTGATATACAATTACTGATTAACATCTTTGGTTTTAATGAGAAAATAAATAAACTATACTCAGCGGATCTATGTATTTATTTACTAGCATAAAGAATCGCTGAAAATATTACAAAATTACTACAAAATATTGTGTTATAGCAGACGTAAGGAACTATCATCCCATTTCTGGACACACACACACACACACTCCTATCGCAGATTTTTTATTTATTTATTGACCTGAGGGAGGGATTCTGGCAGACCAATCACAGCGCTTGCGGTCCGCGTAGAATTGACGCGTTGTTGTTACATTTTTGGAGAGGTGCGCGTCAGGGTACGGCGTATCCAACGCGTCTATGCGTAGGGTGCGCCGTACCCTCTGCGTGCACTCGACGCAGAAGTATAAATTGGCCTTAAAGGCTGATTTATACTTCTGCGTCGGACCTACGCCGTACCCTCTACGGCGCAAGTTACGCGTTGGTTTTCATTTATACTTCTGCGTTGTTGTCCCGTCAATGTTCAATTACACATGCAGACCGCTAGGTCGCAGTGTCCACGGGCATGTTGATGGTAACCCACAGTATCAAGGCAAAAGCCGAAGAAGCAGCGGCTTGTGTACATTGTCGGAGTATCAGCAGCCGTCAGTGCGTCAGATAGCGGCTTTTTTTGCAGCTTAAGTTGTTGTATCTAATACAAATTAAGCGTCTCTAGTTGATTAGTAGAGTTACATAAGAGGTGATCTGGCGCTGGAATGGGTTTTTGAAATCATGCCGAGTGCTCGTGGTGCTGTTTTCTGTATCGGTAGCTCGTGCACAGAGTACTAGCGCTTCAATCGATTGCTGTTG
Organism: Gobio gobio; assembly: GCF_949357685.1. Taxonomy (NCBI): domain Eukaryota; kingdom Metazoa; phylum Chordata; class Actinopteri; order Cypriniformes; family Gobionidae; genus Gobio; species Gobio gobio. The sequence continues at coordinate 33,997,683 of NC_137102.1, read as the reverse complement.
CAGAGACTTTATTCATCGTTGAAATCACAAAACGAAATGCACCGAAATGTGTCCCTGTTCTTGATATACAATCACTGATTAACATATTTGGTTTTAATGAGAAAATAAATAAAACTATACACAGCTGATCTATGTTTTTTATTCACTAACAAAGAATCTCTGCACTACAAAATATTGTGTTATATAGCAGATATAAGGATGAAACTGTCATCCCATTTCTGGACACACACACTCCTATCGCAGATGTATTTATTTATTTATTGACCTGAGGGAGGGGTTCTGGCAGACCAATCACAGCGCTTGCGGTCCGCGTAGAATTTACGCGTTGTTACATTTTTGGAGAGGTGCGCGTCAGGGCACGTCGTAGGGTACGCGCGCATCACACAGCCTATGGCGTAGCTACGGCTGTACACTCGACGCAGAAGTATAAATTGGCCTTTACTGGAAAACTTGGGGATGAAAAACTCCTTAGCAGTGAATAAATGGTAATGCGGTGTCTGTGGATTGGAATCAATGGGTTTATAAAAAGATGTTAAATTGGCTGTGAGTTATATGGCACAAGTGATTGATAAATTGAAATACCTTTCAGTTCTACACATTTGTATAGGGTTAAGCCTTGTGTTTGCTCTCACAAAGAGCAAACAGAAAGAGTAGAGGTGCTTTTGTTTTATTCATCTGAAGCTTTCACCTCTGGCCATTTCTTACCCCTCTTTTCCATGTGTATCGCCTCACCTGTCCCTGTATCCACCTCTGATGCTTCGTTTTCCAGGGTTAGTTTGTGATTTGACATGTCTAATGAAGCTGTGATATTCAGAGAGTCTAGAACTGTGTGCACCTTAGGGCAACTGGTCGATCAAACCCACTTTGTACTTGGGAAGCTCATGACCGTTTCTTTTCCCTGGCCGCCTCTGCCATGATGGGCTGCTCTGAGCTACCGGCATCAGTATTTCCAGCATATGTTATATTTTCCTCTGACTTTACATTCCTGGAGGAATGTGTCAGAAATAACATTTTCAACAACATTTCTCACCGCACTCTGACCTAATTTTGATTTTGTGACACTGGAATTCCTTTTAAATGTGAAGTGCTTGAGTCATTGTTAGGGTCCAAACTAATCTACAAATGACATCAACTGGAACATGGGGATTGGAAGATTACCGCTTTCACGATAAACCATGATAAAATGTACTGATGGTTAGTATTATCGTTTAAAATTTAATTATTAATAAAACCGGGTTTGATTTATTACTATTTTGAAAACTCGCTGTAAATCCTGTCCAGCCAGCATCAGCGCGCAACGTCGTTTTTTGAATGAGAAGAAAGGGCAGTTTCAGCCTTCTAAAAGGACAAAATCTGTGGTGTGGTCATATTTTGGCTTTTACAAAAGTCCTGAGGGAAACTTAATCGAGTATGGTCACCCTGTCTGCAGAACATGCAAAAATAAAGTCACTGCTATAGACCAATTTACAGCCTATGTCACACTGACGTCACGCAGGTTCAACTGCGCATGTCAGTTGCAAAAGACAATCTGGAAAGTGTTATAATGTATGAAATGTATTGGTTTAAATCGTGCTTTAGGCTATACATGTAACAACAGTTGAATGATTTCAGCAAATAAGCAGTTCAATTTGGTTTAATGTTTGATTCAATTGCTGACACTGAATGAAAATAATGAAAATTTGAAAAAAATTTGAGAATGATTAAGTTTAAGATATTTTTTATTTTCTATTTCATTTTGAAAATAAAAAAATATAAACGAGCCTCAAACATCTATTTAAGCATGTGTTCCGTCAGTGAAATTATACTACAGCCTGTAAAACATTTAAATAAATATCAGTAAATAATGGTAATATAAGTTATATAAGAAAGTTAATTATTAGTTAAATATGTTTTATATTTCCCCACAGAGGTGCTCATATATGCCGCTTTGCGCTGAAAGGGATGTACACGAGCAGGAAAGAGAGCATCGTTTTTCTAATATCTTCATGTTTTCTCTTGATGTTCAAAAACTGATAGTTGTAGTAAAAGGTGTGAAGAACGAAATTATCTTCTGCAGGGTCAAGAATAGCTGTGCGTTCACACCGCCGCCGGCGAGAGCGTCAAACTTCGCTCTGTCCGCCCTGCCATCGACGCTGTAGAAAGATTCGTGGACGCGCTGCCGCTCTGACGTAGATCGAATGCTTGGTCTTTTTTGAAACGGCATTTAAAGGGGCTGCAAAGCAAACATTCATGTTGACCGGCATTTGTGCTGACTGACCACAAGTAGGGTATAACCGTATAATATAACCTCATGAAATCATTTAAATGTGAAAGTTTAAAAAAAGCAGATCGATGGAAAGAACTTAACAATTATAGTTACATGTTTGCTAACGAAATAAACCAATTAAAAGCCATTTGTGTGGTGGATAAATAATGTTGCACGTCTTCTTATCAAACCCGCCGCACCAGCAGTGATCAACCTCCTCTATTTTGCTTGGAAACTAATGTGGTAGGAACCGAAGTTTACAGCGCTGCGTTCTCTAGAATCATGCTGCGTTCCATTATGGTCAACGATCCCACTCGGCCCTCGGATATGACGTCACTTCCACACTTCAAGCGTTCTGGTATGTTTTGCGCGTCCGAGTCGGAGAAAAACATGCAAGAGAAAGCGAAGCTAAAAATATTCGGTATGATGTATGAAATGCGCTATAGACATAAACTTGACGCACCTTAAGTTTACTTACAAGCACAAACTGTGTTATATAATTTGAAGTCAAATGTATCTGTCCTACAGCACCGTTTTCTACTTTACCACAGTAAATTATGCAATCTCCTAGAGATGCTCCGATCAGCATTTTTGGGGCCGATCACCGATTACCGATCACCAAGATCATGATCTGCCGTTTGCCGATCACTGCCGATCACAGAATGGCAGGGAAATGGCAATCTTTTATCTATAATCTTGCAGAGTTTGCACCATTTGTAGAAATGAAACTAACTCTAAATTAACTGAGTCAAGATCGTGAAGAACCACCAAGTGTTTATTTTAGAAAATGAGATAACTTAAGGCTACTGTAGGCCATCTTTCCCAAATAAATGTATATAATTATCTCACCTAAATATTTGATCATGCAGTGCATTTTTGTTTTTAAAAACAATTTTTCAGGTAGGTCTAACATTAGTATTGAAGTAAGAAATAAAGACATTTAATAAGAAATCAAATGTAAATTAATATTGGTCTTCCCTGAATAAATTAAATTATTTTAATAGTTTAATCCTTACACTTAAGGTTGCAAAAATTAGTCATTCAAGAGCAGTGAGTGTCATAAAAGTTCATCAAACAACACAAGACAAAGAGAAACTCAGAGACAGCAGCAGTTTATTCGACAGCTGTCCCTTTAAGAGCGAACACGGATAGGTTACATGCAGTTGCACAAACGTTCACTCACGAGTCACGACGGGGTTTACGTGCATACTCGTCAAGACGGTAATTTAGTACATACATTTGTGTGTATTTGACCATTTCAGCGCAATTTGTACTCGCAAGCTTTTTGTGAGATGGCCTGTGTGTGTGTGTGTGTCTCTCCAGACCGTGAGCTCGAGTGCTGAGCGGTTTGAACACTGGCAAGACTTAAAAATAAATGCAAATGATAAACTTTAGTCACGATGCGGCACTGCCTCGATTGTGCAAAGTGGCAAATCCTGTGTCAACTGAGCAGCGATTTTAGTGCACATGCGATGCGCTGATGTGAAGCCATTTCAGCATTTTGAAAGGGAGAGAGAGAGCACGCGCACGGGGTGATTCACGCGCGCTGTTTGTGAACTTACGTCCTACAGAAAGTTTTCAAATGACTGCGCAAGTTATTTAATATAGAAATATGAATTTTACCTCACCTTCAGCATTATAATTATTTTACCCGCGCTGGAAAGAGAATGTCAGCGTCGCTGCATATCATGCCCTAGCTCTCACGGCAGGTGCGGGTTTTATGTGTCGTCAGCATGCGATCGGTTCATGAGATTGGCCTTTTTGGAGACCGCCGATCAATCATTCCAAAGCGATTATCGACCGATCGAGATCGATTGCCGATCAATCGGAGCACCCCTAGGTAATACGTTGTCAAATATGTTTAAACTTAAATAGACTACCTATATAAGTAGTTATGTCTCTTTGTATTCATTTGTCCTGTTATTGACGTAATGCGCGTCATTGATAAAATGCGCAACCAGATGTTCGAATAGTTCGAATATTCGTGCTTTTTTTATAAAAGTTCAAATAAAAGTTTGGTTTAACATGAGACATTTTTCAGAATATATTAGGCTCCTGTTGTAGCCTACTGTAGATTTAACATCGTCTCTATGTAAGAATTTGTCTCTACTAATAATAATAATAATAATTCTGCCTAGATGGTTGCTTATTTTTCACTTGATCTTTTTTTATAAACAATGTTTACTTTTAAACAGCATACAGCCTTTAAATGTTTATGTATTATTTACTTATGATTATCATCATAAATAATAAACTTATTGAATTATATTAAACATTATTTTTTAAATAGTTACATTTTTTTTATATAAAATAAAAACATTTTGTGGTACCGATATTGGTACAGAATACTGTAAAATGTTTATGGTATTGGTACCGACTACTGGAATTTTCGTATGGTGACATGACATCCCTATTCCCTAATTCACAGTATCCGTTCCTTTATTAACAAGACACCAGTTTTAATTTCATTAAGAGAACAAAATGTTTAAAACCAAATGCGTTACATTAGAGTGCAGATAAGAAACTTTTGTAAAGTTTTAGCCTGGTCGCCATTCACTGCCATTATATGGATAAGCGCGTATAGGATGTTTTTAAAACATTCTGCTTTTTCTTTGTTAAAGTCTCTACAGCTAGTGTACTTGAATTGTATTTATCTGCAACATTATGTTGTATAATTACAGTTTTGCTCAATAAATGTTCTCATAACTACATACGTTTCCTTCTTTAAACAAAGATACATTTAGAAGTTTGGCTTTCCTTAGGGTCTATGTAATCTGTTCTTAATTGGTTCTATTATAATTTATATATCGCAATATATATCGTTATCGCAAGAGGCTGCAATGTATATCGCAATATGGATTTTAGGCTATATTGCCCATCCCTACTATCTACTCTTATCAGCTGATCAGTTTTAAACATTGCAAAAAGGAATGGAACAAGAATCAGTTTCCATGAGCTTTCACCCTCAAAGAGCTTTTGTCTTCGTTGAACAAAAATGAATTAATTAATTAAAATCAGGATAAGTCTTAACTCCTCTGAACTGAAAGCATGTCTTCAATACAGAATACAATACACAGTTCATTGACACATGCAGGAAGTCTTGAGTAATGGGTAACCTTCAGGAATCTTCAGGAAATCCCATTTTACTGGTCGTATAATATAAAGTACAGAAGGAGATAAAATAAGCATGCATATTTTTGTACGGGAACATTCATTGTAACAGTAATAAGACCAATTGACAATCATGCCAACTAAAGGTGACTAAAAAATACAAAGATGGTGCTGCTGATTTAAGGCTGTTAAAAGTATTTGCAATTTTCATCAATTGAAAAAAGTAGTCAGATATACTCAAAACTAGGGCTGCACGATATGAGGAAAAGCTGCGATGTGCGATAACATTGTTTAATTTTGCGATGACGATATGACTTGCGATAAATATTCAAATGTGAATGTTAGCTATACTGTTCCCATGTCTCAGTGCTTTAATAGGTCGTGTTCAGTGTTGGGCAGTAATGGAATACATGTACCGGCATTACGTATTCAGAATACATATTATGAGTAACTGTATTCCGTTACAGTTACAATTTAAATAGTTGATATTTAGAATACATTTACATTGTTGAAATCAATGGATAACATTAACCATACTTCTCTGTTTCATGAGTTTATTTACTCTCTAAATAAATTAAGGCAACTCAATGCATTTCTCAGAACGCCCCAATATGAAAACGAAAAAATGCACAGTTTGCGTGATCAGTCACAATGGAGTCGGAGAGGAGCAGCGGGAGCTAGAGGTAGAGATGAAGCCAGAACAACAGAGCCAGGGCAAGAAATTGTTTCTATCTTGGAAATTCAAACAGCATTTCATATTAAAGAAAGAGAAGGGAGAACGAAATATAACACGGCAGTGCAACTGTGCAGTGCCACGGTGGTTGGGGTGGCGGCTATACACGCACACACGCCTATATATTTTTTTTATATAGCCTATATTATATATATAAATTCGTTATATATTCGTTAAATATATTATTCGTTTATATTTTTTATTTTCAAAATGTAGGCTATTTAATTGAGATTGACGTGTATATATAGTCTACCTCAATTAAAAAGCCTACATTAAAAAAAAAAAAAAAAAAAAAATATATATATATATATAAGGCTCAAACATGCGTGTTTATTTTAGTAGGCCTACTTCCGTCAGTGAAAACAAACTACAGTCTGTAAAACATTTAAATAAATATCTGTAAATAATCGGAATTTAAATAGTATAAGTTAAATATTAGTTAAAGCTACACTATGTGACTTTTCCGTCCACTAGAGGTCGCCTGTTCAAAACAAAGGCGTAGTTTGATGACGCCACGTTTGAGCGCAGCATCTTGGGACATGTGGTCTTCACCTCACAGCCGGTGGAAAAGAGTCAGGATAGGACTCGGGCAGAAATCATGTTCATGGATGCGATTATTAACATTACTGTAGTCTGAAGCAGAGCAGGACCGAGTGTTGTGGAGCTGAGCAAGGCCGCAGGAGCGATTGAAAAGCGGGACTGTTATTATGGCATAGTCGCCGGCGGGACTTTTATTATGCCACGGTTGCCGGCGCCACTTCCTCTTTTCCAGTCATGAGTATATGAGGTAACGCAACTCTGTTTATCGTATTAGATATATCTGAGTGTGTTGAAAAGGAAGTTATGACGTTCGCTCGGCGGCTGCTATGACACTTGTTCACACTGCAGTGAGAGTAAAGTGTTTCACTGAATAAAACCGGAAACCTAGGGTAACGCAGATATGACGCAATTGACAGGCGACTCCCTCACACGCATAGCTCACACGTCCCGGTTCCTCAGTTAAAATAGCAATTTCTCACGATTTACAAATAGTTGGAAACATTTGGGATATTCTAAGTACTCAACTGAACAAAATATATAACACTGGCCTAGTGGTTTCTGGATATTTTACTGCAAAAAATCCTACATAGTTCACCTTTAAAGAAAAAAATCGTTTATATTTCCTCACAGACGTGCGTCGTGCGTCATGCCTCTTTGGGCTGAAAGGGAAGACACGAGCAGGAAAGAAGCATCGTTTTCTAATATCTTAATGTTTTCTCCTGATGTTCCAAAACTGATAGGCTACTTGTAGTAAAATGCGAAGAACGAAATTATCTTCCGCAGGGGCAAGAACTGAGGCTTTGTTTGATTATGCGCTTTGAGAGAAAGCGAAACTAAAAATCTCCGGCGTGTATGAAATACGCTACAAAATCTTGACTAAGTCTAATAGCAAGCACAAACTGTGTTAAATAAAGTAAAGTTTGAAGTAAATGTATCTGTCCTACTCCGTTTTCTACTTTACCACAGTAAATGATGCGAATATAGCCTATAGGCTACTCCTAAATTAATCAAACAAGGAAGACGCGTTTAATCCCCTGTGAGAGACATAAATGAGGACGTGGGGAAACAAATAAGAGATTCCATGTCCAGTAGAATAAAATGGAGTAAACCTAAGCCTATTGTTAAATTCAAGGAAAATCGTGTGACCAGATATCAAAACGCAAGCAATCTTAAATTTGTCTCACCACACAAAGCTTCCTCTCTCGTTCGGCATGAATCCTTATGTTTCCATGGCTGCGATGTAACATTTAATTGCAAACCTATTATTTATTTTGTAAATGAAGCTTTGTGCTTCACTCGTGTCATTAAAGGGGCTATATGCAACTTTTTCCCCAAAATAAACGTAAGAATAGCCTTTTTATTTTACCATTTATGACTCAAACATCTCCTGATGAGCATACTGACACCTTGTCCGCTCACAGTGGGTGCACCTATAAGCCTGTATCCTATTTTTCCTATTTTCTGGCGGGTGGTTTTTTTCCCGCGCTGTCTGCGGATGTGACGTCACCACCGCTGCGAGAGTGAGCAGAAAATAAGAGCAGTTCTGTTTTTTGGCCACAGGTGTCAGTTGCGAGTTTAAATTTCAGAAAAACGCATATAGCCCCTTTTATATTCACGTAAAACAGCATTCACAAACAAAAAAAGGTGTTTTGGCCGCCCACCGCCGGTGCTCCAGCTTTGTTGACGTGCAACTTTACATTCTCCTATGCGCTGATTTACTAGCCCAAGCGCCGTTGGCCCCGTTGACGGCAGCTAAATATTTTATAATATATGTTTAGTAAGCAGGATTTGATGGCCGCATTCCTAGACTTATAAAATGCAATTCAATGTGGAAGTAATCCAAGTATTCAGAATACGTTACTCAGATTGGCGCATGTAAACTGTTTTCCCTTATTCATCGTGTCAGGCTGTCGGTTGCGATGTGTTCATGGCGCGAGTTCATATCGCGATGACGATGAAATTTCGATGCATCGTTCAGCCCTACTCAAAACACTTCATAGTCTTCAGTGTATGAATTAAATACACAATGATTCTTATTAAATCTACAAAAGTTTAATTAATTCAAGAGCAGAGAGTGATTTTTCTCTCTTTTGGTTGTCTGATTAACATTTAAAGGGATATTTCTCCCAAAAAATGAAAATTCTGCCGTAATTTACTAGAGATGCACCGAATATTCGGCCACCGTAAATTTCGGCCGAAAGACTTTTATCACCGAAACAATATGGCCAGGGCCGGCCCTGACCAATTTGCTGCCCTAGGCAAGATTTTACTTGGTGCCCCTTGTATCAAGGTTTAGCACTACATGTTATCACTACATGTTATTACTGTTTTATTTTTGTAATGCATTGATGTTTTTTTATTTTTATTGTTGTTGTTTTATATGATGTCCAGTCCATTTTACCCCATCATTATGTTCATGATATTATTATTATTTAATTTTTTTAAAAGGCTGATGATAGTTAAACTATACAAAAATAGCACCTACGCCACATTACAGCCTAAACACAAATAACAAGTAATTGCATCTAGCATTCATGCACAAACTATTGAGAACTAGCAAAAGTGTTTGTTTTCCAGTAGATGGCAGCAAACTTCCACTAATATGCACATTCATGTTTTCACCATGAATTAAACTGAGAAATTTAGATATTTAATGTGAAATTGACATAAAATGTTGCTATTTTAAATAAACCTGTATATAAATATCATTACTAATTTCGGCAAATACTTTTTAAAATGTCCATATGTCCCCTTAAAACTGCACAACTGTAGAATAAATACATTAGGCTATTAAAAAAGTGATATTACATGCGTTTAAAAATCAGATATGAATTTTTTGTGACAAAATACACTATCTGTGGCCACTGGAGAACCCAGAACAGCTGCTTGCATATAGTTTAAGGTAAAACTGGAATTAATTAGCGTACATTAGTATTTTACTACTATGCAATTAAATAAACTGTTCATTCATTACACCACTTTACCTCTGTCTTTACACTGCAAAAAATGCTCTTCTTATTTAGTTTTTTTTCTTCTTGTGTCCAGTCCAAACATCAAAAAATTCTTAAATCAAGATGTATTTACTAGTAAAATGACAGATAATTTTTTCCTTGTTTTCTGGGGGAAAAAATCAAAATGAAGTGAGTTTTAGCTTAAAACTAGCACAATTATCTGCCAAATGGGGTGAGAAGAATTATCTTATTTCTGTTTGGGACTTACAAAACTTACAAAAATATCATTTTTCTCACCCCATTGGCAGATAATTTAGCTGGTTTTAAGCATAAGAAAAACTCACTTAAGAAAAAATATTATTTTACTTATCTAGTAAATGCATCTTGGTTTAAGAATTTTTAGATATTTAGACTAGAAACAAGACAAAAATACTACATAAGAAGAGCATTTTTGCAGTGTTTCCCTTATCTTGCCTGCATCAGAGGGCTTCTGTTTTTTATGACACTACAATTCGGCAATCCGTCATAAATTATCAGGCAACTTTCACCTTGTCTACACCTGTAGCGAGCGGCCAAGCACCCTAAAAAATGAAAGCAATCCTGTCTACATTAGATGCGGCGAGAGGCGACGCGACACAACAAATTACATAAATTAAACTGATCGCGCATTATATTTCTGACGCACTTCAAGTAGCTCGGCGGGGGAGATTGAAGAGGCGGGGGACTTAGTTAAGTTTTTTTGCGCTTTAGTTGGTCATATTTCAAATTAATATGAATAAAATAGTATCAGTAATACATTTTGGCGCCCCTATGGATGAGTGGCGCCCCTAGCATTTGCCTATTCCGCCTATGCCACGGGCGGAAATGTTGTGATGACGCAAACAGAAACCGCAACCTGCACGTGCTTGTCTGAAGCAACATGTCAGCGGTGTGGGCGTGTTTCAGTATATTTGAGAAACACCCACGTCTGCTCCATGCACAAGCACTGACAGCGAGAGCTGGTGTTCAGTGCAGCTGCTCATGTTCTCGATGAGAAGAGGACCAGACTTCACTCTGAAACCGAACGGTTTCCAAATGCAATCTTTAACAGTGGGCATGTTTTAAGCGCGGAACACACTTCAATCCGAGTTCCCACACCAACATCGATCAACATGGATCACGAAATTCAAACGATAAATGCCGTTTTGACGCTCTTTAATGTGGCATCACTGATCACGTCACAGTTCAAGCGGCGGCGCGCGCGCGTGAACGAGATCATCTGTGAGCGCGATCGATCATCTCTTCCTTAAGAATAAACATGAATGAACATTGCGGACACAACTTACTGTCACGTATCATATGTGGTGTAATCGCTCAGTCAGTGTTTCAACGGCGGAAAGACCTTACTATAACTGCGGCTAAACTAAACACACAGTCATGTAAGTTAGCATCACATTTACCTCAGGCAGTCATTCAGTGTCCACAGCTGTTAGTTCCCTTGAGAAATCAACTCTTTCACTAAATATATGACCTATATTAGCCGTTATATTCATTATATTCTACTTAACCTGTTAATGATATCTTGATTATTTCATGTATGTTTAAATAAACCTGTCATGAAAAGGACAGACACAAATGATTATATTTCAACAACGAATTGGATAAAAAAATATTTTATAATTAGATTTAGAAGTTATTGCAAATACTGCCTTATGTGAAGTTTACATGTTTGCGTACTATGTTATTTGAGTGTTGATTATTAGACCTAAAAATAAATAGCAACTGAATTTAGGCTAATAGTTTGGGCTCTGTTGTTAACCTTTAATATGAATGTGTGAGTAAGGGCTCCCTATATAGTTTACAGCAATATCTTCAATAAACATTTAGTTATAATATAATTTATTTAAGGACAGATACTTTTTTTTTCAGTAAACCAATACAAATAAATAAAAAGCCATTTTGTAAAACTGCTGTACTGAACCCGTACTGAACCCGTACCGAACCATCAGTTTTGTGTACCGCTATCCCTATTCTACAGTTAACATATGGGCTATGGCAGTCTTTGCTTTGATACACTATTATGTTGAAGGACTACAGAGAAAGTAGTTGTATCTTTAAGCAGTTGCACTTCTTCTGAATGCACTTTCTTGTAGTAGTCCTACAGAGTAAAATGTAAAATGCACTTGACCTAAATGCACTTTGTTTTTATGAGAGAACATTTAATTTTAAAACCTTTCTGTAGGTCTGTAGCCTACATTATTATTTAATGTACAAATGAGTGGGGTCAAGTTAAACATTTTAGTTTGAATTTTATTTGATACTGTGCATTGTTGCAATGTGCTAAATAAATATTGGCAAACTTTGTAATTGATTTATTCTTTGAAACTTTAATATTAATTTATGCATTTGCAATGCCTTGATTTTAGTAAAGTTAGTACACAGTCATAGCCATAAATGCAATGGTACTAATAATTGGCATAATTTATTTCGGTCTTTCGGTTTTCGGTTTTCGGCCTTGGTTTCCTTTTTTTCGGTTTTCGGTTTCGGCCAAGAATTTTCATTTCGCTGCATCCCTATAATTTACTCACCCTGATCTAGGGATGTGACGGTGAGGAAATTTTCCCACCGGTTAATTGATGTGTGACAACACCGGTAATACCGGTATCACCGGCGGAGGCTTTTAAATCACTAATTCTATCTATCCGAAAGTAACATGCACACGACCGCTCTGAACTGAAAACGCGCCAGTGTTGCGTATTCACACACCGTGAATGACAGCTCGTCTGTAAATGCGCGCTCTGTGAGGCCATGGGTGCGTCTCAATCAGTTCCCTAGTTCAGTAGTCAGGGCACTGATCAAGCATTGATTAGATTAGATTAGATTCAACTTTATTGTCATTACACAAGTACAAGTACAAGGCAACGAAATGCAGTTTAGGTCTAACCAGAAGTGCAATAGCAGCAAGTGCAGGATATACAATGGATGCGTAAGTGCAGGACATGGATATGTACTGAATATGTATAAATAGAGAGACGTTATTACTATAAACAGAACTGAATTTACAGGTGAATATGTACAGTGAATAAATATACAGATGGCTATTACTATAAACAGAATTTACAGGTGAATATGTACTATGAATACAATATGCAGATGGCTATTACTATAAACAGAATTTTACAGATAGAGGTATACAATAATATGTTAGGCTAATATGAGGAATAGCAGTGGATTAGGGTAGTGCAATAAATTATGGACAGAGCTATCCGGAAAAAAAAGTGTAAAGTGCAGTGGAAAGTGGTTGCATATTACATTTAGAAGTACAGTGCAAAAATGCAAATGTAAACATTGGTACTATAAATACAGTCGGCAGTGCAAATGAGCATAATCCAGTTAAGATATGGCAGTGTAAGATGCATATGTAAACAGTTGTTACTGTGATAAACAGTCGGTAGTGCAAATAACAAAGTGAAGGAAGATGTGAGGTAGGAGAGTTATCAGTTTATGAGGGAAGTGGATCAACGGGGGTTTGAGTTCAGTAAAGAGACAGCTCTGGGGAAAAAACTGTTCTTTAGTCTGCTGGTCCTGGTCCGGTGGATCCTGAAACGCCTGCCGGAGGGCAGGAGAGAAAACAGTCTGTGGGCTGGGTGAGAGGAGTCCTTGAGGATGCTGCGAGCTCGATGCAGACAGCGTTGCCTCTGGATGTGTTCGATGGCAGGCAGTGGAGTCCCTGTGATGCGCTGGGCAGTTTTCACCACCCGCTGCAGTGCCTTGCGCTCCGCAACAGAGCAGCTCCCATACCATACTGCGACACAGTTGGTCAGGATGCTTTCTATTGCGCAGCGGTAGAAGTTCACCAGGATAGCCGAGGAGAGCTGATTCTTCCTCAGTGTCCTCAGGAAGAAGAGGCGCTGGTGAGCCTTCTTGACCAGGCTGGAGGTGTTGGTCGTCCACGACATGTCCGCCGAGATGTGGATCCCCAGGAACTTGAAACTGGAGACACGTTCAACAGCCATTCCATTGATGTGGATGGTGTTGTGTGTGCCTCTTGACTCCTTCCTGAAGTCCACGATGAGCTCCTTCGTTTTGGTGGTGTTGAGGAGCAGGTTATTATCAGCGCACCATGTGGCCAGGTGCTGGATCTCCTCCCTGTAGGCAGTCTCATCGTTGTTGCTGATGAGCCCGATCACCGTAGTGTTGTCCGCAAACTTGACGATGGAATTAGTTCCATACACAGGCTTGCAGTCGGAGGTGAAGAGGGAGTAGAGAAACGGGCTTAGCACACAGCCCTGTGGTACGCCAGTGTTGAGTGTGATGGATGTGGAGCAGGTGGATCCTGATCGAACATTCTGGGGTCTGTCAGTTAGGAAGTCCAAAATCCAGTTACACATTGAAGTGTTGATGCCCAGGTCTCCAAGTTTAGCTATTAACTTGGATGGGATTACAGTGTTGAATGCGGAGCTGAAGTCAACAAACAGCATGCGTGCATACGTGTTCTTATGGTCCAGATGGGTGAGCACAGAGTGCAGTGCCATGGAAACGGCATCCTCTGTGCTCCTATTGCTGCGGTAGGCAAACTGGTGTGAGTCCAATGTGGATGGTAGAGAGTCTTTTAGGTGTTCCAGGACCAGCCGCTCAAAGCACTTCATAACGATGGGTGTGAGTGCTACAGGGCGGTAGTCATTAGGGCACCTCGGGTTAGAGTGTTTTGGCACTGGCACAATGGAAGTGCGTTTAAAGCATGTCGGTACAGCTGCTTGGGCAAGAGACAGGTTGAAAATGTCTGTAAAAACCCCAGCGAGCTGCTCCGCACATGCCCTGAGCACACGTCCAGGGATGTTGTCTGGTCCAGCAGCCTTGTGTGCGCTGATCCGGCTCAGTGCCTTGCAGACATCTGTGGAGGAGAGTGTGATTGGTGGGTCAGCTGAGGGTTTGAGCTTGGTGGCAGTTTCTCTGTTGTCTCTTTCAAAACGAGCATAAAAGTAATTTAGCTCGTTCAGGAAGTTGACATCAGTGGCTGCGGGGGTGGAGTGGGGGGGTTTGTAGTCACTGATGGCCTGGATGCCCTGCCACATGCGTCGAGGGTCAGAGTTGGAAAAGTGACCCTCTATCTTTAGCTTGTAGCAGTGCTTGGCCTTTTTGATGCCCCTCTTCAGGTTTGCCCTGGACGTACTGTAGGCTTGTGCATCACCTGATCTGAAGGCAGTATTGCGTGACTTCAGCAGGAGTCGAACTTCCCTGTTCATCCAAGGCTTCTGATTAGGGTATGTGGTGATCTGTTTCTGGGTTGTAACACTGTCGATGGTGGTATTGATATGATCCAATACAGAGGAAGTGAATGAGTCAATGTCCGTGTGAGCGCCACTGGTGGCTTGAGAAGCAAACATACTCCAGTCTGTGTTTAGAAACCTTTCCTGGAGTGTGGAGTCTGCCCCCGCAGGCCACACCTTGATGGTCTTTACTGATGGCTTCACACGGTTGATGAGGGGTGAATATTTGGGTGATAGAAACAAAGAGAGGTGATCTGACTGTCCCAGGTGGGGGAGGGGTGTCGCAACGTAAGCACCAGCCATGTTTGTATATATATGGTCTAAGGTTTTGTTTCCTCTGGTGTGGCAGGAAACATGCTGGTGAAACTTGGGTAGCACTGACTTTAGGTTTGAATGATTAAAGTCACCTGCAACAATAAACGCAGCTTCCGGGTGATCAGTCTGTTGTTTACTGATGGCTGCGTGAAGTTCTTTCATAGCAAGCTTGGCATCAGCATCCGGGGGAATATAGGCTGCAGTGATAATAGTGGAGGTGAACTCCCGCGGTAGATAAAACGGTCTACATTTAACCATGAGAAACTCCAGGTTAGCTGAACAATGACTCCCAACAATAGCAGAGTTTGTGCACCAAGCTTTGTTAATATAAATGCACAATCCACCCTCTCTGCTCTTCCCGGAGCCATCTAGTGTTCTATCCGCCCGGAGTGTGTGGCGTCCCGCTAGCTCAATAGCGGTGTCCGGTATTCCGCTGTTTAACCAGGTTTCAGTGAAGATTAGGACGTTACAGTTCAAAAGTTTCTTACTGTGTGTAATGCTGAGTCGAATCTCCTCCATTTTGTTCACTAGCGATCGTACATTGGCAAGGAAAATGCTGGGTAAAGAGAGCCGGTAAGGAGTTAGCCTTAGCTTAGCTCTTAGACCTCCACGCTTACCCCGTCTTTGTTTACGATCACAGCGCCGCCTTCTAGCACTTCCGCCCGGCCGGGCAGAGCGCATCGCCTCGGGCGTCCTAGCGATCTCAGGAAGGAGTTGAAGATTGTCCATAAAACTGTCGGAAATTCGCAAACCAATATCCAAAAGCTCACAGCGGGTGTACGATGTAAAAGCACAACTGTTCTGTACGAACAGACCCGAGATTAACAAGAAAAATACCGCAAAATTGCAGAATCTGGAGAGACGCTGAGCCTCGCGATCTACTCGCGCCGCCATCTTGGTCGATCAGTCTATGATTGAGATGCACGCCATGAATGAATAACAGTTCGTCCGTAAAGCCTCGTTTATACTCGACGCGCCCGCACGAGCGCGAGGGTGCGCGCGGCAAAAATAAATGCGTGCTGCAAAAATAAATGCGCGCAGTCAGCGTAGCGGAGGCTCGCACTGCGGAGCCAGGCAAGAGTAAACAATGCGCGCTCTGTGCGGCCGTGCACATTTAACTTTCGGTTTGGAATTAGCGCCAATTCGGCTGCGGATTGCTTGAATTATGGGTTCATTAGTATATTATTTTTAATGAAAAACACAACAACAAAACAAATGACAAACTCCCTTAAATAGGCGCTTTTACGTATCGCTTTGAAACCAAATCTTCCGCGATCATCTCAGTCAGCTCCTCACTCTTAAATCTGATGAATGACTCCTGCCGCTGCCGAGACTCGCGGTCGGATCCTGCTTTATTAAGCAGATACGTTCAGTTTTGATTTGTATTGTCTGTTCTCTAACTGAACTAAATTATTTTATTACTATAAAAAAATCAAAAAGACGGTGGGCGGTGCCACGGTGGGCAAGTGATGTAACCGGTGTTGAGTCTGGACACCGGTAACACCGGCAACACCGACTATCGTAGCAAGCCTACCCTGATCTTGTTCTTAACCCCATAGGACTTTGTTTAATCTTTGAAACACAAATCAGGATTTTTAAAATGAAACCTGGGTGGTTTCTGTCCGTCCATTGATAGTCCAGGTCACCTAAACTTAAAGCAGCACTAGGTAACTTTTCAACCTCTATAATATATTTTCAAACCTCTTGTGATGATATATAGCCTATAGATGCCATAGCCTGACGGGGTCTGTATCGTTTTTAACCGTACTTTTAAACTTCGGGTTTTGGGTAGTAACCCGAGAAAAAAAAGAACTACAAAATTCGACTGCTTTACGGCATATGTCACTTCCACCACCACCCCCACTTCCTTAAATTCGGACTTGCGAGCCAAACTATAATTTGTTTGCCGAATGTTATAGTCATGGCCGAAGCAGCACAGAAAAATAAGAAAGCAAAGGTTTTGTCGGAGGAAAGCAAAAAGAGGAAATGAGAAAGTGATCGGATTAAAGGCAGGACGAGGATCAACATTGGGCCAGCGTTTGCTCGTTGGCGTGAGCTGAAGGAGGAGGGGCTACATTCTTGCAAGTAAATACATATGATACAAAATCATATTTTAGGATACCTAACATGTCTGTGATATTGGTTTATTTGTCTTGCCTCAAACTATAATGCAAATCGATTTTTCAAGATTTTTCAAATTTGCAGATTCATCTATGGTAGCTTGATATTATAATATTGACGATATATGGTTATTATTACCTACCACAAAAACATTGAAATGAAGTATCATATAGATTCTGTAAAACGGGAACCAATAGACTAGGCTATTATAATGACGCTGGCTTGTAAACGTGAGCATCGCGATCATTTGCCGTTTGAAAAAAATAAAACCCATGAAATTATATTCATATGACATGCTGAAACATATGCCACTGTACCTGGGATGAAGACATTTCACATGCGACGCAAGCAGAACACCTGCATGTGAACTCCTCCTGCAGTGTTCAGGGCTATCATGGTTGTCATGTCAACAAATGCACGTGCGATGCATCCCCTGACAGAGTTTACGACAGTAGTAGAGGACAATACTGTACCCCGAGAGCAAAAACTACCTAGTGCTGCTTTAAAAGATCCAAAAAAGGAGGTGTTGTAAAACAAATCCATATGAATAGAACGGTTTAATCCAAGTCTTGTGAAGTGATGTGATCGCTGGCTTTATATAGGTTTAGGATGAATAGTAAATGATCTTTTGAAGACAAGCTCCCAGGCCTCTGAACACGAGTGTTGTTTTTGCCATTGATAAATGCTCACCCCTCCCTCCAGCACCCTGCGACCACCCATCCCACCTCTTAATAAAATTCCCAGCTAATCAAATAACCTCTTGTCTTGGACAACAGGGTGGCTCCAAGTGTATGTGTGTTACAGTGCAATGCTTTATGGTCCATGTATATTCTTGTGGTTCGAGGCACATATATATAAAAAAAAAAAGGTGATTCATGATTAGCAGGACTTGATCCCAGACAAGCGAAGTTTGAGTAATTTGGAAAAATGAAACTCTTGTTGGAGCATTTCCTCCCCCTTCCTGTATTACGTAGTACGTCACACTCACTAAATGGACCATTGGATGTGTGTAATGATTTTGATTCTCGGGCACAGCCAGTACGTGCTCCTCATCATGCCTCCAGAGCAGTGTGAGATGCTTATTCCGTCTGCAGAGTTACAGCCTCTCATCTCTTTTGTTTTTGCTTTTTGTTCATCTTCTGGTCTTGTGACAGTCAGATGAAATGAAGAGCATGGATTATTCATGATAGCTTTGTAATGGCATGTGAAAGGGGAATATCAGGGAATATTTATAAAAATATAAAAAATATATAAAAGACATCCCAATGTCATAATTGATGTGGACCAGAACAGGGACTGTGTGAATTAAGAACCTTTTTTCAATACAGTAATGGAAACTGAAGAAGGAGGAATAATTGACTTTAGCCGCGTTTCCACCGAAATTACCCGGAACTATTTGTACCAGGAACTTTTTTCCCAGGAACTTTTTCTCCCCCAGACCTGCTACAATCTGCGTTTCCACCGCGGTCTAAAGTACCGGGGAGATTAGGCAAATTAGTCCGGTGACGTGGCAATGCGCGCGACTGCTTCTCCCAGTTACCGACGGACAGTAATCACTTTTGCGCGATACTGTATGCAACAATAACAAGTGGAGGAGATGCAAGCAGCGCTGCTTTTGCTGATTATGTACACGAATTTATTGTTGAACTCCATTGTTGCAAAAAAAAATATTTACTGAACGCAAAACCCACAGAACTCACCTCGCAAAAGACTCGTAAATATGGCGGTGGAAAAAAAAAATAGCTGCGAGAGCTCAACCAATCAGCATGTTAAGCGCCCAAGTCCCACCCCCGAAAGTTCGGGAACTTTTCAAAAGTCCCACCTCGCAAGCAGGGCCGTTTGGAGGGGGAAATATTTACCCGGAACTTCATTTAGACCCTGGTTCCTGCGGTCGAAACACACCGAGTTCCCCTCCAAAGTTCCTGGTTCCGGGGTAAAGTTCCTGCGGTGGAAACGCGGCTTTAGTCAGAATTTAATGTGACATGAAAACAAGGCTACGTTTACATGCAAACTAATAATACATTAATTCATTTGATGCCTCAATTGAACTAAACCAATCCTTCCTTTAAACACCGCAGTAATTCTTATTGTGCTTGAGCTGAAGGAAATATCGATCTGATTGAAAGAGGTGGTGTATTGCAGAAAAATCCATTAAAGGCACAATGTGCCTTTTTTTATTTATAATTTTTTGTAATAAAATATCCTAAAACCACTTGCACAGTCTGATAGATTTCATGCATTTGTGTACTTATATAGGATTTGTAAAAAAAAATAGAAATTATCGAAATATCGCAAATTAACATATCGCGATATGCATATCGCAACGGTACGCAATATCTGAATGACTTTAATAGGCTACTTCAACATTGTGAAAAGTGTATGTTTTAGGTCGACGCATATAGCAGAGAATAGACTGAGCACATGACTTACTTTTGTGACTTGCTTGACGTTAAAAAGCGTTATTAAACGCAATAACTTGCGAAAAACAACTCCTTGCAGTCTCGCACTGTCTGACACACACCGAAACGTGCACACAAGTCGCCTCTCTGAAAGCGTGTGATCCCTTCAGTTCTGTTTCGTGCCTTGTTACACACTCGAACTGTCAAATACACACACAGTCATGTCAAAATGGCTGTCTTGATGAGTATTCATGTAAACACAGTCGGTTGTGCTTTAAGTGAACGATATCAGTTGGGGAAAAGAAACCGAATGTGTGTCAATAGGATCCGTGCATTAGGTCTTAAAATGACAGCCTGCTAATACAGTAAACCTGCCGCTGTCTGTCAAACAATAAAAGAAAAAGAGATAATCACTCAGTGCTCTTGGCTGTATAACCTTTGTAGCTTTATTATGTATCAGTGTATATTTAATTCATGTGAAGACTACTGTTTTTAGTTCTTATTTTTAATAACAAGGATAAATTAAAATAACAAAAATAATCGTCCACCCCTTTGTTTACCTGGATGTATTTGATGTTAAGTTTTAGGTTGATATAACTATTTGTTACCAAGTCAAGCAAAGAGTTTTTGGTATTTAAATATTGGCATATAATTTTGTTTGTTTACATTGATTTTAAAACTATATTGTCAGATTTGTGACATTCATTTTTGCTAAAACACTGCTGGTCACTTTCTGAAGTTGTTGCGATGCGTTCTTTCCCCAGAAAGAATGTAAAACACATAAATGGTATCATTCTCAGTTTTTAAATATTTTGTTTTAATATAATTTAAAGGGTAACTAAACCCCTGCTCAGAGCTTAACTCCACCCACTGGCAAATTTTGAAAAATGCTGGAAAAGTGGGCAGAGCCCAGCGGAGACAGAGGGGATGAACCGAGGGCGGAGCTGAGCGGAGGGCGTGCACCTGAGACCCGCAGTGACGGGTTGATTGACAGCTGTCTGACTCGCGAGTCGCAAAGATGGAGAATGACTGGAGTGATGCCAGCTTTGCAACTGAGCGGTCATTCTCCTACCTTTACCTGAATTGGAGGAGGGTGAATTGTCTGTAGACACAGACCCAGAGCCTTATCAATGCGAGCCGCTGGCTCAAACTGCGTTAACTCCCGATGCCGACGATGCTAGTGAAGCAGCAGCGCAAGATAACTGACCTAATCTATGAACAGTCAAAGCCTTACACTGAATGCCACTAAAAATAGATCAGATATCTGATATACATACGATGTATTTTCATTCAAATTAACTGAATCAGTGCAGCAGCGCAGGACCAATAAGTTCAGACCCAAAAGCCTATTATAAACAGATTTCCTCAAATAAGTTGGACTATATACGCCAGCACGTAACGGTATTGTTGCTCGTTACCGCGTCCGCGGCAACCACTTGCGTGTCAGGGTTTGAAAGTGCGTCTCATGTATGAAAATTATCTGTACACATGACGGGCGGCAATAATATCGCAAGAAAAGCCTGACGTGTACTGACAACTGCATTATTTAACCGCATTTTCTTCAATACAATGTTAAAGCAAGTGTCAAGTGAGTTTCATTCATAATGTTTCCACTTCATGTAATATGCCAGTTCATACTGGAGTGAAGGGCCGTTCTCATCATGTGATTGGGGGAAACATTTCTGAGGGCGTGGTGAGCTCGTGCCAGGGGCGCGGATAGTGAGCCGTTGGAAGTACCATCCTACGTCACGATGTACCACAACGTCCAATAGGAAAATTCAACTGCAGTAGCAACCGTTCAACCTTAAGAGGGAAGCACTTTGGCGGTTTTACACCATATTTTATAGAATTAAAACACTTTATACTCAAATGTCAAAACATTTACTCGAATCAATGAACAGCATTAATAAAGCCCCAGTATTACAGATAATTCACTAAAAAAAGTTGGTTTAGGGTTTAGTTACCCTTTAAACAGATTTTACAAACAGCAATATCGTATTGCATATCGATTATCGCATTATTTAACAAGGTATTGCATACCGCATTTTTCTTCAATATCGCACAGCCCTAATCCAGAGAAATTCAAATTTTGTCATTGTTGCCTATCAATGACGTAATATCCATGCTTTCTTCAGTTTCCGCTTGTAGAAACCATGGCAACTCACGTGGACAAATGTGGAATTAATTGGCGAGTACAGAAAATCCCCAAAAAACTTGAATATAGATCAATTGAGTCAAGCAGGCTTTGGGACAAACAGAGAAATAAAACAAGGATCAATATCAGCATGCCGTTTTTGAGATAGAGAGAGCTTTGCGACAAACTTGGACATGTACAGATGATGTTAATAGATTTGAATGAATTACCCTATGAATGACAGCATATTTATGTATTATAATTGTTACTATTGAAGTCTGACAGTGAAATTACATACAGTATGTGTTGCACAAAAATATTTAGCCATTACTAGGGCTGGACAGTATAGGATTTTTTCTTACTGTGGTGAAGAAGCAACAAATCACGTGGTTTGGCGGTTAACCGTGTAATCACTTTGTGTTTGGAAGTTAAACGAAACGACATGAGGGTGAGTACATGACGGAATTTACATTTTTGGGAGAATTATACCAACATACAGTATAAGAAGGTATTATAATTACAGTAAGCTGATGCTTTGATAAAACAACTTTATATCGCAGATCATATGGTTGACATCAACGATATGTATCGTCATATTTTTATATATCGAAGACAGTACGTTATGATAAACAATGATAATTGTGTTTATAGTTCATATCACACACCATAGGCACTCCTCTAACTTTCACCAGCAAAAACATTTTAATTAAAAAAAAGTGCTGTGATGACCTCAACACCGTGGTAACCATCTCTTTACTGCGGCGATGCGGTAGACATTAGGGATGCCACAATTCCGGTTCGGTACGGCATTCACGGTTCAATACGCGCTTGTGAATTGCGGTTTTCTCGGTTTTGTTTTTAATTAATTATTTTTCTATTTATTTTATATAATTTATGTATTATATTATATTTTAATAATTTTTCTAATTATTAAATTCTATAATTTGCCTCCATCCCAATACTGAACAACGCGACATTCACATCACACGTTAGTGTGTAGAGTTATACTCACAGAACACTGTAGTTATTCACAATCAAGAAAGTTCATTATTTGTATTCGTTTTAAAGCCTTGCCGATTTCATTCGCGTGCGCTGTTTTAACATGCGCTTTTCCGAGCACGCGCACTAAACGCCTGTCAAACACGTGATTACTGAACTAAGTTGTTGTCTTACTAAGCTAATACTGTCAAATTAACACAAGGTTAACAAACGCAGTCGGTTATGTCTAAAGTTAAAGTAAAATCGCGTGTGTCTGTATATTAGAAGCGTGCAAGTCTTAAATTGACAGCAGGGCAGCCTAGTGAACACGCTGTCCTTAAAGGGACAGTTCACCTGTAAAATTGTCATTATTTACTCACTCTAATATTGTTCCAAACCTGTATTCATTTCTCGATGACAGTTCATTCAAAAATGAAAATTCTGTCCCTTTAATGTTAATACAACAACTTAAGACAAAGAGAAAATCACTCATTGCTCTTGACTGATAAACTAATACAGTAGCTTTAATAAGAATCAATGTATATTTTATAGTGAAGTCTATGTAGTGTTTTATTTTTACATTTATTCATTCAATTTCATACTTAAATGCTGCTGTACTGCTCTGAGCTGCCAGTGTAAATCTTTATATATATTTGTTTCATATTATACAATACACTAGTAATGTGTACAAGGTTTTTTTTTTAAGTAAAGTTTTAAGTTTAAGTAAGGTTTTTCAATTCTTTTAAGTAAAATAAAGAAAGAGTATTGCAATAAAAAAAAAATCTTTTTTCTCCTTAACCTCTTGCTGTTCCTGTTGTCTAAGAATAGAATAGCAAAAAACTGATGTGACAAGCCATCAGAACCGAAACGAACCGAAAACCGTGGTTAAAAACCGAGGTATGTATTGAACCATGGACTAACTGTATTGTTGCATCCCTAGTAGACATGTGCCGTTATACGGTAATATGATGTATCACGATAATGAACTTGCACGATATTGCTATTGTGAGCACTTCACTACTGTGAATAATTATTAATTACGAATTATTCAATTTTTAGAATTCATTTTAAGAATACTTTACCCATCAACCATTTAAAATGAACAACACTGCTGTATGCTGCCTCAAAGAGGAACACGCACTGATGTAAACAAACTCAATGTGCATGAGCAGCACATGGCGGGACGAGACGGAGGGAGGAGACGCACTGAATAAAAATGCACATTCACACTCTGACAGTAGATGGCGCTGATAGAACAGCAGCAAAGCAGCCGTTTCCCCGGTAACCCTTGTAAACAAAGCAGACTTGCTACTAAACTGCATTTAAATGTTTCAAACAGCCATTCAGATTTCTGTATTCGCTACGGTGCTCATTACATACAGGTTATAAAAGGAGTAGGGATGGGCATTTTTGTCAATTTCTCATTTCGATCATCGATAGGTCTCAAAAACGAGTACTCGAGTACTCGGGGGCGGGGCATGTGCAGGGTGCGAGGCATGTCTGTCATTGAGATAATGAAAATACTGTTATGAAAATGGTTGTTGACAAATAAAACGTGACATGAAAAAGGTATATGAAAACATGAACATATAAAGCAAAAAATAACTGCTAGATTATGATGCATAAATGTCTTTGAAAAAGAAACATCTTTATAAAATGACCGTCTCAAATAACCAAGTCAGTAATATCGAGCATTGCCTTTGAGCTGAAACTGAAATAACACCACCTTGCAGAGCTTGCTAGCTGGTTAATAAACTCAACCAAACGCACCCTATATCAATATTAATATGATTAATTAATGATGATTAATAGGAACCTATTACAACTTAAATTAACACAAAAGGACGTGAATGCGCACGTAAACTTCAGCGTGCTAGATTTTACAGGCTATGGTTTGAAACGGAACATTTTGAATGCGCTCTTCCCTTAACAACGCTGATACAGACAACGAAAGCACACAGAAACAACATTTTATTAAAATCCTGTTCTCATTATAATGCTTTGACAGATTGACTCTTAATTGTAGTATTTATGATCGAAGTGTACAGACATCACTGCGCGTTTTCGAACTCATAACGAAAAACTACTTTAAATAAACTAGGTCTACTGTTAAAAAATATGAGAACAGTATAGCACTGCTGCATTACTAATATCAATAATTCTGAGAAATAAATAGCCTATATCTAAAAAGAATATGACCGTCTCTAAACCAATGTCGAGCATTAATGCATTTGAACTGAAGAGAATGAACAACAGCCGGTATAACGGCAGCGCTTTTCTAGCTTATTAAGCTCAACCAAACGCTTCTTATATTAGATTAATCAGATATAGACTATGACAGATTGGCGCATCTTGCACTAACCATTTAAGGATCACAGTGATTCCAGACATCACTGCAGTGCCTCAGTTTCACTTTATTTCGCCGCGGTCTGGAGGCGTGCTGTATAACGCTAACCAATCAGACCTCCGGTACCGCGCAAAATGACGCAATAACCAATAAAAAAGAGAAAAATATATTTTTTTAAAGTCAGGGCGATCATCGTTCTCATGATCGATGATCGCTGTCACGTTTGATTACTCGATTACTCGACCACTGTTGCCCATCCCTAAAAAGGAGCCCCAACTAAGTATTGAGTGCTGTACATGCTCATACTTTTCATGTTCATTAGGGGTGTAACGGTTCGCGTATTCGTACCGAACGGTTCACGGGGTGAGTTCCAAATGGAATCAGTATTCCCTATTTGATCATCCCTATGTGAGCAGGACACCATGCCGTATCCGACACCATCCCTATGTGAGTGTGCCGTGCCGTATGTAGCAGTTTGGAATGCACTTGGCAAAGGGAGCGGCGTAATTTCCTCATTATCTTCAGCTGGGATTTTCCAACATTTTCGGCTTCAGTTTCGGTTTT
Source organism: Gobio gobio (assembly GCF_949357685.1). Classification (NCBI taxonomy): domain Eukaryota; kingdom Metazoa; phylum Chordata; class Actinopteri; order Cypriniformes; family Gobionidae; genus Gobio; species Gobio gobio. The sequence goes on along the minus strand of NC_137102.1, from coordinate 33,971,996 downwards.
CGGCCAAGTGCATACTAAATTTTCGGTTTCGGTCCAGAATTTTCATTTCGGTGCATCACTAATCTGCATAATTCTTTTCTTTTTTTTAGCCTAACTGTTGCAAATAAAAATATTTTTTTATTTTAAAGAGTTTATAAAAATATGCGTTGTAATAGGCTGCTGTATATAAAAAGTAATATAACTCTTAAAAATATGAATTATATATTTATGCCGGCGCTGCGTTGTCACAGGAAAATCCCAGCTGAAGATAATGAGGAAATTACTCCGCTCCCTTTGCCAAGTGCATTCCAAACTGCTACATACGGCATGGCACACGCGTGTCCTGCTCACATAGGGATGATCAAATAGGGAATACTGATTCCATTTGGAACTCACCCCGTGAACCGTTCGGTACGAATACGCGAACCGTTACACCCCTAATGTTCATACTTTTCAGTTGGCCAAGATTTCTGAAAATTCTTTTTTTGTATTGGTCTTATGTAATATTCTAATTTTCTGAGATACTGAATTTGGGATTTTCCTTAGTCATCAGTTATAATCATCAAAATTAAAAGAAAGAAACATTTGAAATAAATATATCAGTCTGTGTGTAATGAATGAATATAATATACAAGTTTCACTTTTTGAATGGAATTAGTGAAATAAATAAACTTTTTGATGATATTCTAATTATATGACCAGCACCTGTATACTTAATAATTCAAAACTTAAGGCTATTTATTTTCAAACTTAAACATTTTTATATTTTAATCTGTACTACATGCCCTAGATATTGTTTGAATATGTTCTGGGCCCGGTTGCATGAAAGCCCTTAAGTTAAGAAAACCTTTAGTTACAAGGTTAAGGGTCCGCTTAAGGAATCTTAAGGCTGTTACTAAGTATTTCCCTTAAATGCCTAAGTTTTCCCTCAAGTTCTGTTATGCGTTGCAACGAAGTCCTTAGAAACCATTTAGCCCTTAAAAAATTAAGGGATCAAAATAGGTCCCTTAAGTCATCTGCTGAACTCAAACGCGATGGATGATTTCATGTTAATTGGTAAAAATGCACATCGGTACATTCTTTCTCAATCAATTAAAATAAGCCTGTTAAAAGTATGACGTGACGCGGTGTATATTGATTAAATAAACATTCAACACCAAAGTTTTCATATTTTTTTCATTACTTCCACTGTGCACTTGAATTAATTATTTCATGGCAAGCTTTCATCTTGTGCGCAAGAGTGACTGATTATAGTGGAAGGCTTGGGTGTTTTTCCCGTCTTGAAAAAAAAATGCTGCTTGTCCCTGGTCTTGGTTTGTTTTAGATTTTTTTTGTTTCCATTACTGTAAAGCCGGTTAGCACACATTGCGTCTAGGACACAGAACGCGTCATTCAGTGAATAATCACCAATTGAAGTTGTGACCAATGTGGTGTTGATGCGCGAGTACAATACAATAACAACAAGTTGGACATATATAATGTGATTTAATGGAAACCGATGCAAGTGGCGCGGCAGGATTTTGAACATCCTCTGGTCAGGTGTCATAGCTGGACTCATAAAACCATGTGCTCGAGGACGCTTTGTGTCATCCGTCAGACCGCCTTTAATATTCTCCATAACTCAAATATTGTAGTACAGCTGTAGAGTTTAGTAAATGTCAAACTTGTTTAAAAGGCAGTAGGGCTGTCAAAAGGAATTTTAAAGGCAATACTTCATTTTAGAGGGAAAAAGTACTGTATTGTCTCCTATGCCCAAGAGGGCGCAAGCGAGCGCAACAAGCAAATGTAAACCAAATCAAGCATTTAATGAAATGAAATTACATTCACTTTTTACAGTGCATTAACTTTTCAAACAATGGTTATTAAATAAAATATTATTTCAGTAATGAGAATGTAATGAAAATTAGGTAACAAAAGTGCATGGTCAAGTATGTCTTTGCCAGCTGTGCAATATGTGGATACATATAACGTTATACCACATGATTTTGCCACCAACTGAGAGGATTTTCGTCAGCAGGTAGCGTATCTTCTTTTTCATTTATATCCATCTCATGCTCCAAAGCCCTGATTGCCTTCTTCTGCACTGCTCTGTGTCTGACTATATACGCCGTCGAACAGGTTGCCCATTTTCTCTCTGACTCCGAGTCCTCACTGTTTTTTCCGCCTTTTTTCAAATTAAAAACACAGCCGCACCGCACTGTACTGGATAAACAAATCGTCGTCTCAGTTTCCCTCATCGTCATGTCTCGCGCACTTCTACCAAAAATTTGAATGCGCGTTTTTGCATTCGAATGTGCATTTTTTTTTTGTGTAAATTCTACAAATATTCGAAATTCAAATTTTTATTTGACAGCCCTAAAAGGCAGTGGTCCGTTATGTTCTGTTTATTGCGTGAGATTTTGTAACTATAGCAACTGCTTCTCCATTGCCGTGGTTTGCCAGAAACTATCGTGAAAAGCTTAGTTTAAGCACTTAGGTAAGAGTGACGGTTAAGACGTTTGTTGCAACGCTCCTAAAGAAATCCCTTGCCTCAGGTATTTTTTCCCCCTTAGGGATACAACCACTTAAGAGGTTTCATGCAACCGTGCCCTGGTTCTTTTTTCAGTCACACACTTTACGACAAGGCTCCATTATTTACCACTAGTTAATTCATTAGTTAACAAACTGACAATGAAAAATGCTTCTAAAGCATTTATTAATCTTAGTTAAATGTAAATAGCGTGATAATACCATATACAGTGATAAAAGCTTCAGGAATTAATCGCAACATGAACATTTTATACTGTCACATGCCTAGTCACAGCCCTAGACATTACTTGCAAATACTGTGGGTTCAAATTTACTTTTAGTACGATTGTTTTAAACACGTAAAACTGTGCAGCATTAACCCACCAAATCATTTGACAAAGTCACATATCAGTAACAGGCTAATATAGCATTACATTTCACGTTCCTTGCAGCTAATTAATAACGATGACATAAAATAGTGTGATCAAACGTACAGGTAAAACAAAAACTAATTCACTACCTCATCTGTGAACATGATTTGTGGATTCCATACATCTCTGGATGGTAAGGATACTCTTTAGTCTAGGCCTATAGTACACATCAGATCTGTATTAGTAGTTTAGTTGACTTTGTTCCAGGCTTACATGGTTGTTTCTTTGAGTTTTATTTAATTATTAAAATAAAATTCCACTTTGTACTGTGTGCAGTCGATAATTAGGTCATAAAACGAATCAAAAACAGTTTTGTAAATTCGTCATACTGACAAAGCATGGCACTTCCTTTACACCTCTCACTAGCAGATTTGTTTTTTCGCCCTGAGGTTGTGTTAACTGTTTAAAGACTTCCGGGCTTTCTCATGCTTTATGTCACGTAATTACTAGTGAAACTCCCTTCTGTGGTTTTGTTGGTGCTTGCTTAAGTAGTAGGTGAATGAGTAAGGCTGTTTCTCAATTTCAACAATGCAAAGAAGAACGGAGTTGCGTTCTCATGAAGACCGGTCTTGCCAAGACTTGCTACAGTGTTACATATATTAATAAAAAGTACTCCATGTCTTTTATTACTTTATTAAAATGATGCCAAACAAAACAACAAATGTTTACTCTCATCAGCAGTCACATTCGGTGGGAACAAAAGAAGTCTAAAACTTGCAAGCTTCTGTCCACAATGACTTCCGGGATTTCTATTGGTTCGATTCCAACAAGTCCACATTAAATGCATCCCTGATATCAAAAACACATCTAGACAATTGTATGTGTCCTCTGTTCTTGTTCTTGACTATTGGAGTTGAACTTTGGTGGATGGTGATGATTTTTAATGCACAAAGATGCAAGATCGCATAAGGATGCATGTTGAGAAATGGCCACAGTCTCAGCTGTGATGTTGTCTCTAGCACGACTGCAGCGAAGCACAGCTAATGCATGGAATGTATTTCAGAATGTTGAAGTAGTTGAGGAGAGATTTCGATGGCAGGTTGGTGAAGCGAAATAGTTTCTTTCTATTCTAAAGTAAAGGATTGTTTCATAAGCATTGTATTATAATTTCCTCTTTCAAAGGTTTTATATTTTCTGAAGAAAATGAGTGTTGCTTTTCAGTAGGAAACTGCCAGTTTCTGTTCTATTCCATGTCCTGTGTGAATGTCCTGTAGTGCAGCACTTATCTCACTTAAAGGGATAGTTCACCCAAACATGAAAGTTATGCCATGATCTAGGGCTGGGCGATACGGTTGAAAACTGTATTAAGATATAAGCGTTTCATATCGGTCGATATCGATAATTATTGATATTTTTATTACCTATTTAAAATAAGGACCAGGAGAACAATATTTTACATTTAAACATTTTTATTATACGTAACCTTCCTCTGATTATAATTCTCTCAGTTATAAAGGCATAAATGTCAACATAACCATGGAAAACACTCAAATAATTAAAGTATAAACACAAGTCTAAAATCACAATGAACACTTAACAATTATTTCTTAACATTAAGGTATAGTGCTTCTGTTATTTCTTTGTAACTGTTACCGTTTAGATGCTTTGTCATAAGGCACTGATGCAGAGTAACGTTACCTCACCATGTAGTTTCAAAGGCTGAATCCGAAATCGCCCCCTATACCCTTAAATAGGGCGCTATTTGAGGTGACAGCCATTTATTGTGTTGTCCAAAACGATAGTAGACGTTAATGAGTGCACTCATTCTATTCCACTTAGCACCGCAATAACGAGTGTACAACTGACGTAGCGGCTGTCCTGAATTCGCTCACTTGTTTTCATTCACTCCTTCAAGTGAACTGTATTAGTGGATTAAAGTAGGGAATAGTGATTGAGGGTTTAGGGGGCGATAGGGGGCGATAGCACAACGGCGAGCACGTCGAGTAGAAACACGTCCCCAAACATACTTGAACTCAACTTGGTGGGGACGACAGTCTTGTATAATTTGCAGAAGACATTGGTCTGACTATGGTCAGACTTATAAAATCCAAAAAACTGCCATACTGGCGAGCAGACTTGTTTTCCTGTTTTATCAACAACTTCCTTGCTTCCTTCCTGCGGCACTCATTTTCCACGTATCACTCCCTGCCGGTTCTGTTTACTGAAGAATTAATCCAACACGAGACAACAATATGGTGCAACCAAACATGATACAGTTACATGATTGGCTGTTAGCGTGTCACTCCCTACGTTGCTTGGTTACCAGAGAGTGAGTGCCTTTGTTCATGCAACCAAACTCGCTTCGCAACCTCTGGTTTCTTCCGACGAGGAAAAAAAATTATCAAACGTTTTATCGAACGTATTTTTTATTGATATAGATTACTTGTCTATCGCGATGCATATCGTTATCGTTTTATCGCCCAGCCCTACCATGATCCCATTTACTCACCTTCAAGCCATCCTAGGTGTATATGACATTCTTTCAGACGAATATAATCAGAGTTTATAATAGGGGTGTCGAAATTAATTATTAACATGGAGAACCATTTATTGGCTACCATTAGAGTAAACGAGAACACGCGCATGAAACCAATGAATGCATGAACTCGTGATTCTACAAAATGTCTTTTAAACTTCATACCGGGTCATAAAGCAAAACTCTGGAGAATAATTTCAGTGCTAAATACTCACCAACGTCTTTGTGAGATGAATATCTCTCTATTCTCTTGGGAATGTCCGTTTCGGTCTTCAGCACCTGCTGGCTCCCGCGCTCCGCATTTAAAATCTCCACACGAACGGTTTTCTTCAAGCGCATTTTGCGCATGCGTATACCGTTTTTCGGACGTAGGACTTGTTCAGCCAACATGGATTTTTCACTTCGACTTCATAGATTGCACAATTAAATATGTTTGGTGAATATACAATTTTAATTTTGAGTGAAGACCTTAAGCTATGATTAGTACAATGCATCTTTTTGCATGGGGATAATTATTTGGAAGTCATTTATTGGGCCAATCTGTAATGATCAATTTTCACAATTTTTCCCAAATCGTTTTTTTTTTTTTTTTTTTTACAGTGCAGAGAGTCTCTTGTCCAGTCAGATTCTATTAACAGAACTAATTGTTATACATATAACAATAGCCCTACAATTTTATTGTCAGGTTTATGTTCTGTTATGTGGACCCTTATTTGACATTCTCTTTGGTTTACTTCACTTCCTGTTTCAACTCTCTATTTTCTGAATATGACCTTGTTACATTGTAACATACACAGATTATATATATGGCGATAATATTGCATATCGTGTGTTGAGCATCTGTGACTTACTTTCGGTTTTATTTGCGGTAGTTTGTGCGTTGGCTTGATGAAGAGATACTCATCTTCTCATTTGCAGCGATGCGTGCTGCAGTAGCGCTGTCATATCGGGCTATAAGATGTCATATAGCCTATAACACACTCTCACACATTTCTTTTTTAGCATTGTTGGGAGGAGTACAATTTACATGTGGTTTCAACAACCAGATGCATTTAGACTTTAGTTTTGACTGTAATGCGGCCCAGACCACCTCCTGAATTGGCTTTTAGTTTTTACTTTTGTGTATTTGTTCTAAATGCTCCTGTTGTCTTCTGTGCCTAGACTTGAGTTTTTTTTTATGTTTGATACATACAAGAAGCGTGTTTTCTTTGAGCAGGTAAAATTAAAAGTTCAGTTCGTATAAATGACTGCTTGTATTTATTGACAAAATTGTTTACATGAGGATACAGTGCATCGTCAATGCATTGTGATGCATCGGGATATCGGATTGAACTGAAGCGATGGCATGATAATCGTAATCGAACCGAACCGTGAGACCAGTGTAGGTTCACACCCTTAGTTAATAAATGTCCTGGCTCTTCCAAGCTTTATAATGGCAGTTAATTGCAGCCCAAAATTTTGAAGCCAAAAAAGTGCATCCATCCATAGGGGTGTAACGGTACACAAAACTGATGGTTCGGTACGTACCTCCTTTTTGAAGTCACGGTTCGGTACGGATTCGGTACAGCAGTTTTACAAAATTGCTTTTTATTAATTTTTATTCAACAGTGGTTTAATGAATTTTATAGTTATAACTAGGGCTGTAACGATTCATCGAGTTACTCGATTAACTCGATTACAAAAATTCCTCGAGGCAAAAATTCTGCCTCGAAGCCTCGTTAAATTTCTATGACGAGCACTATACGCGCAGGGATCTGATTCACACCGACCGCTGTTCAGGGAGCACACCATAGCGCGTGATACATTTTGAATTTAGTTTAGATTCTAGATGCCCAGAATCACTATAGTAACTGCATGTTTTACACAGTTTATGTAAGTTGATTACCGTTCTTATAGCTGCCACACACACACACACACACGCACAAGCCGCGAAGCCAGATCTCTTTCACTTTCGTCCTCATAAAGTTTGTCAAGTAAATGCTTTTAAAGCCTTGCCAGTTTGAACATCGAAGCGATTGTGCACTATTCAAAAACAACAATACGGAAAACTTATCCGTTCAGTGCTCAGCTTTTTTCTTTGACACAGAGCCGAGCCGTGTCGCATCTTTGACAACGAGCGCGCGCCCTGAAGGCAGACCTATTTTCTAGGGCTGTAATCAACCAAAGAAAATCTTGGTCGACTGAAGTCCTGAAATTTTCGACTAAAAATCGACTAAAAATGACGTTAGGAAAAAAAAAGTTAAATTAATTAGCTGCGCACTGTGCGCAGTAATTGGTAGCCTTGTTGTCTGCATAAATTAATTATAAATAAACATAAAAAACTAGTAGGCTATTTGCAGTATATTAAATAGTTTTTGAGCTGATTATTTTGCTCTGAAATGAGTCTGACACACGAGTCTGTCGGCTCTGACAGCGTTGCATCAAGTGCACCTGTGCAATATCATAGCCTATGACTTCCCAAAATATAGTTCTATTGTCAACTAGATATCATCACAAGAACTTTTGAGGAATATGCAACATAATTTAGACAATTGTTTTTGTCATATGTATTATAATAACTGACAGACACTATCATTTCAGCCGCTCTGTGCAGCTCGAACAGGAGCTCAGCTCAGCTTCGCGGCTGAGACACGAATAGACTATTAACTTAAAGCTTTTACTCTTTAACACAAACGGCACGTCCACTTTAATAAAAAAGGAATATTTATTAAACAAGCCAGATCAAGAGCAGAAAAAAACGCTCTCACAATTAAATAAATAATATAAGTTACAGAAAACTAGCCTTCTTCAATCTGTCTCTCTTCTCCAGTGGGTTGGGCTAATCCAAAATAAGTGGAAACAATGGGGGTGTTCTGAAGGCAGTCTGTTACCTGTGAAACAGGGGTGCTCTCAAAACACCCCCATTAGCAATTAGTGTTTTCCACCTGTTGAAATGAACGCGGCGCGGCAAAACTGATGAAATGAACGCGGCAAAACGGACAGTACGGATCCACTTTTGCGGCACGACTGAAGCGTGGTGTTGTGACGCTTCCCCTCATGTGTATGTTGATGGGCGTTCCTCAAGTTTACCGCTATGGGTGTGCGTTTGAGCCAGCGGAATGAAAAACAAAGGACCGGCGAGAGACTTCTCTTTGCCAGTTGGTTGGGCCAATCCAAAAGAAGTGAAAACAATGGGGGTGTTCTGAAGGCAGTCTGATACCTGTGAAACAGGGGTGCTCTAAAAACACCCCCATTAGCAATTAGTGCTTTCCACCTGATTAAATGAACGCGGCGCAGCAAAACTGATGAAATGAACGCGGCAAAAACTAATGAAATGAACGCTGAAAAAAATCGACCAATCAAAATTTTGGTCGAGCCAGAACGTATCGACCAATAATCGACTAATCGACTGGGAGATTACAGCCCTACTATTTTCACGTGAAGATCGCGCGCGGAGAGCAGCGCAGAAATGCAGTGTCAACGCCGTCCTGTGACTAAAGTAAAGTCACTAAAGTAGCTTAGAAACTCAACTCAACCGTTATAGGCATACATTTGAATACCTTTGAAGTAATTACAAACCACAGCTTCATAATGAATAGAGACGGAATGAGTAATTCACACACACAATCACCCTCTCATTAATGCATCCAAATAAATGTAATGTAGGTCTACTACTGTGTTAATGTATCTGATGTACAACAAACATAAATCTGCCCCACAGACAACAATAACTGCTGAAAGTGAACCGTTTCCTTCAAGTATTTTAAAATCACAAAGAAATGCACCTTTTGCATTTGTTGGAAAAATTCCAACTTTAATAGTAGAAAATCAGTAACACACACACACACGCATGCACCCTCCTCTCTCTCGCGCCAGTCAGACCAATCGTGGCAATGCATCACATATGCTTAAACTTTTATGTAGCCACGCAACAATAATTTCAGCATTCACTGTACACTGGGACGTGATGTTGTGACGCGATTTTTCGAACGGATGCTTCACCTAAAATGCACCGCAATGCAAGTGATGCAAGTCAAATGCAGCGTTCTATTGAAAATGAATGCGCGCACACACACACACACACACACACACACACACACACACACACACACACACACACACACACACACACACACACACACACACACACACACACACACACACACACACACACACACACACACACACACACACACACACACACACACACACACACACACACACACACACACAGATTGCTAGGTTACCATAGCAAATAGGCTCACCCAATAAATTATATATTATTTGTTAGTAGCCTAATGGTAAATGCTGCAGGTGTAGAAATCTACATAAAATATATTTACTTTGATGTCAGGGCTAGATTACAGCATGAAACCTGTTGTGCATATTAATAAATTAAATAGCTTTTCCTCTTCATTTTCGTTATGCATTATTTGTTTTGGTTGTTTAAAAACACTGATTGTTTATCCGATTAATCGATTAATCGATCGATTAAGTGCTAGATTAATCGATTACAAAAAGAATCGATAGCTGCAGCCCTAGTTATAACTAAAATTTTCTTAAAGATAATGCTGTAAACTATATAGGGAGCCCTTACTTACATACAACAGAGCCCAAACTATTAGCCTAAATTCATTTGCTATTTATTTTTAGATATAATAATCAACTAGGGCTGGGACGGTATGGATTTTTTCTTACCGCGGTTGAAAAGGAAGAAATTCCCACGGTTCAGCGGTAAACCGCTTTAAACGGCTCCCGCTCTACTTTCGTGCACAGCTATTTTTCCGCGTTTAGAACAGGAACAATTAGAACAGAAATGGAATGATATCTGAAAAAAAAGTGCTGGCAAAACGAAATATAGACTAGGCTATGGTTTACATCCCAGGCTTCATATTTTTTGCTGAGAGAGCAGATCAGATCACGACTGAGAGATCTGAAGATGGAACAGCATAAACAAAGACAAACAAACACATTTTTATTTATCGGTATTGATCAGTAATATATATTTATTTGTTCATGTTTATTTATTTCCCATATTTTTACTTTCAGATTACAGTCGTCGTCATCAAACAATCACTTAAACTATAACGACTTTCGCGCACACCCGCCCATATAATATATTATTTATATTTATTTTATATGTATTTTATGCTTTAGTAAAATTAAATTCAAATTATAGGCCACAAGACATTACACAGGTACAAATGGAATGTTATAATGGAACATTGCGCTCCCCAACTCGCGAAAGGTCGGATTTGCTCCATCTTTTGATTAAGTTTTGTTTAGAAAACCTTGAATCCATATAAGACACACATGTCATTAGACACAATTCATGTCATTAGAATCAATAAATCCATGTAATTAGACACAACGTGCACACATGTGCAGGCCAATGTTTTTTGTTTTTTTCTCGGTGATGGCGGTGACAATCTCAGACCCGCGGTAGGCGTCACGTGACCGCGGTATTGCGGTAATGCGGTAACCGTCCCAGCCCTATAATCAACACTCATAAGCTTCACATAAGGCAGTTTTTGCATTAACTTCTAAATCTAATTATTATTCTTTTTTCTCCAATTCGTTGTTGAAATATAATCATTTGGTGGCTGTAATTTTCATGACAGGTTTATTTAAACATACATTAAATAAACAAGACATCACTAACAGGCTAAGTAGTATATAATGAATATATATGGCTAATATAACGAATATATAGGCTACTATAGTGCATGGATTCCCATTAAAAAGAGTTAATCTCTCTAGTGAGCTAACAGCTGTGGACACTGAATGACTTCTGAGGTAAACGTCATTCTACATGACATTGTTTACAAGCTGTTTTATTGTCTTTCCGCGGTTGAAACACCGATGGAGCGATTACACAACATATGATACGTTTCATTGTGTTGTAATGTATCCTCAACATACCTTAAGATATTACTTTATGTTTATTCTTCAGAAGAGATGATCGCGTTCACTCGTGCGTATAGCGCGCTGCCGCTTGAAGTTGAACTGATACGCGTCTATCAGTCATGTCACATTATAGAGCGTTAAAACGGCATTTATCGTTTGAATTTCGTGACAAAATGGACTGAATACTCAATATGTTCGTGTGGGAACTCGGATTGGAGTGTGTTCCGCGTTTTAAACAAGCCGACTGTTAACTGTTAAAGATTGCATTCATAACCATTCAGTACACGCGCGCACCTTACCGAAAGCCCTGTACCGAAACGGTTCAATACGAATACGTGTACCTTTACACCCCTATCCATCCATTATAAAAGTACTCCACACGGCTCTGGGGGGTTAATAAAGGCCTTCTGAAGTGAATCAATGGGTTTGTGTAAGAAAAATATCCATATTTAAAACTTTAGTAAAATAAAACTGTAGTAAAATATCTAGCTTCCATGAGACCACAAAAACGTGGAACTGGGGCGTTGATGACGTCGGACGTAGCATAAGCGCTTTGAACTGCGAGAGGCGTTACACTTTCTTCGTAAGTTGAATACAAAGGGGGTCCGCCGGAAGCTAGATATTTAACTTTTTACTAAAGTTTTAAATATTACACAGACCCATCGATTCGCTTCAGAAGGCCTTTATTAACCCCCCAGAGCCGTGTGGAGTACATTTATGATGGATGGATGCACCTTTTTTGGGCTTAAAATTTTGGTCTGCCATTCACTGCCATTATAAAGCTTTATTTGTGGATGTCCCAATCAGGATGCAGGATGTGAAATTTTGAAATAAATGTTTATTTTGGTTAAATATATAGATATATATATAAATAAATAAATATATATATATATATATATATATATATATGTATCTATGTATGTATCTATCTCTATCTCTATCTCTATCTCTATCTCTATCTCTATCTCTATCTCTATCTCTATCTCTATCTCTATCTATATATATATATATATATATATATATATATATATATATATATATATATATGTATATATATATATGTATGTATCTATCTCTATCTCTATCTATATATATATACAGGGTAAATGTATTTTGGTTGCGGTTTTGAGTTAATAAAATGTAACTGGTTGTGTAAAATATTAACAATATACCCCTGAATCGTATCGTTATCGTAATCGTACCGCAGAACTTTTTGAGGTTTCGGAGAATATTGTATCGCTTGCTCCAGGTACTTCAGACTGCGACTAAAAAGGTCGCATTTGAAACCAAAAATATTAATTTGCGAGTGATATTTTTGCTGAGATCGCCATTGGCGACCATTCTGTGATGAGTAGCCCATCACATCTTTTGTTGTGTGTTGACATAATAAAATGAGATGACGCACAGCAAAGTTGCAGTGGAAGAAACCTCACTGAGTCTGATCGCCAAAATATGCGCCAGAAACGGATGCCAAAATGGATAATATCAGGCTTTTTCAAAGCCCTCTATCAATCTTTGCCAGCACTGCTGTCTGTCTCCTGCATTTCCCCCTCTTCTCCCTCTTTCCTGTTCAGCAGAGATGCAGAATGCACCCAGTCCTGAAGGGTCTTCCAAATTTTGGGTCAACTTACTCAGGTGTGAGCTAGGTTGATGACCACCAGAATCTTGTATGCCCTTTATTAAGGCCAGGGTGACAGGTACCTGGAAAAAATAAGCATATTGACTCACTCATGTGAAAAGATTAATTGTGGTACACTACATAAACAAAAATAAATAAACAAGATAAAACCTAGCAGTTGAGCTGAGTTATTTAAGTTACCTGCTCTTTGATTGCCAGGAACATGACATCCTCCTTTTGAAAGAGCTTAGAGAGGCGTGCCAGGTGAGGGAGCACATCAGCTTGCAGGTGAAGGGCGGCAATGAAGCGATAGGTGGCAAGGAATGAATAAAGTCCCTTAGCAGTAGGACATTTGCGGGTCTCTACTTCCTCTGCCAAGGCACCCAGTACAGCAGTTATGTTCCTTAGGAGGTTTTTTACTGCTTCATGTTGGGAGAGCCACCGTGTGTCCTTTACTTGCTAGTCAATGACATTAAAAAATGAATATAAATGCAAGGAAAGTATTCATATATGTCATTTCCTTTTAGGCATAACTTATTTACCTTCACTTTCAGCTCACACACACCAAGAATCTCTGCAGCGGCTTTCAGAGAAGCAGAGCGGTTTGCACTGTTTCTGAAGTACAGGTGCAACTGTTCCAAATGGCCTCTGAATGTAGCCATGTAAGGCACCTCTTCAGATGCCTTCTTACAGGCTAGAGCTAGCCTATGTGCAGCACAGTGGACACTTAGCAGCCGTGGCCATTCCTCTGATAGCTGTTTTGCAACTCCATTTTGTCTTCCTATTAAATACATTTGTTTATTAATTTAACAAGAAACAAAATATTGAAAACAGTTTAATTATTTACAAAAAGGTTATGACACCTGTCATTACAGCAGCACCATCGGTTCCAAGGCCAAAGATTAGGTGTGTCGGTATGCCCTTCGTGTGAATAATATTTTTTAGTGCTGCCACTATTGAATCTGCTTTTCCGTCAGTAAGGCAGATCAGATCCAGGAATTGGCAGAAGACCTTACCCGAATTGTCCAAGTATCTAATAAATGATACATTTTAATACTTTTCAATGATCTGTTATTTAAATTTTATTGGTCAATGAAATGTTACACTTTGAGTAGATCTACCTCACGTGAATGTCTAGCTGTCTGCACACCGATACATCTGTGGTCTCATCAATCTCCAAGCCTATGGCTCGTGACTGAGAAATATCCCTCAATATTGGCTTTTCAATGACAGTTGCCAGAATTTCAAGCATTTCATCAATTATTCTGTGAGATCTATAGTTGGTGCTTTTGCCAATCTAAAAATTTGAAAAGATGCTTGACAAGTAAATGCATGATGAATTCTTTAACTAATTTTATGCAAGAAACTTCCAATTACTTGTCAATATAGGGATCACACAAGACAAATAAGAAATATGGTAAACATTTACAAAAGAAACTTACATTGAGCTTGTCGAAATAGGTGCAGCCCAAAAGATTAGCTAGTTGCAGCAAGGCTGGATAGTTGGTGTGGTGGGCTATTTCATGCTTTATTAGCCAGTACAAGCACTTGAACGCCCCCACCACAGCTTCATGTTCCAGGACAACTGTGGGCTCAAATGATGCAAGGACAGTGTCGCCTGAAATGACATGCATCATTTGTAATAAAGAATCAAACATATTATTGATCGAATCATAATAAAATAAAATGACCTGCTATCAATCTTGACTGGCGCTGACAGGCTGTTCTGTGATGCTCAGATGCCATATGTTTGTCAAGTTTGTCCTTTCTGTAGGACTGGCAGGGAGACTCAATAAATGGCCGGGTCTGATTTCCTCTCACAACCGCTTGTTTATGCTGTCTACATATTCGACAGAACATTCCTAAAACCAAAAAGAAATCTTAAATAATTTCCTTTTCATTCTTTATGTGCTATCTATCTATCTATCTATCTATCTATCTATCTATCTATCTATCTATCTATCTATCTCTATCTCTATCTCTATCTCTATCTCTATCTCTATCTCTATCTCTATCTCTATCTCTATCTCTATCTCTATCTCTATCTCTCTCTCTCTCTCTCTCTCTCTCTCTCTCTCTCTCTCTCTCTCTCTCTCTCTCTCTCTCTCTCTCTCTCTCTCTCTCTCTCTCTCTCTCAGTTCAAGTTTTGAACTGAGTTCAGAGTGAGATTTTGGCAACGGCAGCAGGGGTTTGGGTGGGGACGAGGTTCTGATCGGAAAAATTTGTATAAATAAATAATATTTTTTTTTATTGAATTCAACATTTCTCTGTGTGTGTGTGCATAGTTTTAATTCTTGCATTTCTCTATTTCAAAGATGTCAGGGAAGAGGCAAATTAATAATCCATAATAATTTGGAATATATATATTTTTTTTTCAGAATTTACTGTGTTGTAAATATAATTTATTCTGAAGCAATAGTCTTACCAGTGTTCAATCAGCTTTGACATATTTAAATCTGCATATCTTTGATATTTTTACCTTTTATGAAGGGCATTTTCCCATAATCTTGTTAAATATAGCAGTGGTTCTCAAACTTTTTATACCAAGTACGACCTCAGAAAATATTTGGCTCTCCAAGTACCACCATAATGGCCAACATTAAAATACAGTAGCGTAGTTGGCCTAACTATTCAGCTACAGCTCTGCACAGTTTAAAAACGAGGCAGTTTATTCCTAAGAATATTTATTGTTGTCAGCCACTTTAACATTGTAAATAAACAGTTTGTACATTAACACTGCACTGTGCTTTCATACAGGTAAATAAAATAATTAAATAATGATTACATTAAAATGTGTTGTAAAGTTAAATAAAAAAAACTTTATTCAAATAAAGATTCAATTAAAATGTATATTAACATTTAATTAATTTAGGGATTCCTCTGAGTACCACTAGTGGTACTCTTACCACACTTTGAGAACCACTGAAATATAGGCTATGCTTCAGCTTTCATTTTATATTCTTAAATTTGATCTATAAATTAAATTAGAATAAGACACTGTAGGGCTGTTGCCAATCAAATGTGATCATTTACACTGAAAAATGTTATGAGATTGTTTTAAATATTTTTGAATATACAAAATAAGAAATGTTGGAAAGAAAACATTAAACTAAACCACCAGTAGGTGGCAGAATGTAAACGTTGTTGTTGCGGGAATATCTAAATCTTACTAAATCTATCTAGTATCTATCTAAATTTGTTGTCTGGGAGGGTAATGCTTTGTAAAAGTAAAAAAATGTTAACATAAGATATCTCTTTAAAAAATAAAAATAAACATATTTAAATCTTTTTAAAAATGTGTTAGATGAGTAGGGTTGGGAACCGAGAACCGGTTCTTATTCAGAACCGAAACTGATTTTTGAAAAATACCAGAACCGCGCGAAATTCCTAAGTTTCGGTTCCGAAAACGGTTCTGGTGCAATGTGTGTGCGAAGCGCTGGAAGCGTATCCTTTCATAGCGAGTGACAGCCAGTGTTGCCAAGTCCGTGGTTTTCCCGCTTTCCCGTTTTCCACTGTTGCCGCGGGCTGTGTTTCATGTCCGCGGGTTGAAGCGATTGTGCAATTGTGCGGGTTTTGTTGTGAAAACCTGGCAACTCTGGCTCACCTCATCATGAATATTAATTACGTTGCCTGCCGCTTCCAGGAGTGCAACGCAGTTCAGCACTGAAAGCCCTCGCGCTACACATTTATGGTTTTGCGTCAGATATTTTCTCGTTGACCACCAGCATGGCGAAGAGAAAGTCACAAGTATGGATTCATTTCCAAAGAATGAATGATAATGAAGCAAAATGTGAAAAGTTAATAACATGCAAAGGAGGCTGCACTAGCAATTTGACAAAACATTTGCTAAAGCACAAAGTGCCTCAGGGGCAGGGCTTATACCAGATTTATAGTGTAAGGCCTATATATATATATATATATATATATATATATATATATATATATATATATATATATATATATATATATATATATATATATATATATATATATATATATATATGTGTGTATATATATGTATATATATGTATATATATATATATATATATATATGTGTGTATATATATGTATATATATGTATATATATATATATATATATATATATATATATATATATATATATATATATATATATATATATATATATGTATGTATATGTATGTATATGTATGTATATGTATGTATATGTATGTATATGTATGTATATGTATGTATATGTATGTATATGTATGTATATGTATGTATATGTATGTATATGTATGTATATGTATGTATATGTATGTATATGTATGTATGTATATGTATGTATATGTATGTATGTATATGTATGTATATGTATGTATATGTATGTATATGTATGTATATGTATGTATATGTATGTATATGTATGTATATATATGTATATATATGTATATATATATATATATATGTGTCAACCGTTGAGTCACCATGGTTTAGGTAAGCGTTTAGGCACAATTACCTTTGTAATGCTGAATTGCAATTTATTATTTACAAGTTCACTGAATAACTGAATTACTATTAAATTAATATACAACTAATTAATAAATATAACTAATAAATATAATTTATAACTTGGTTTTATTCAGAGACAGAGAGATAAAATGTAATAAGACAATTTCAGAGGTGTTCATTTGAAAAACAATGTGTTGCAAGAATGGCTTAATTAATTCTGTAATATATGTACAGTACAGGACTTTTTTGACATTGCCAACCTGTAAATTAATTTTAGAGCAAGTAATAAACACAAAATGGATTGTTTGAGTTGCGTATTGTGCCTTTTTCCTTTACCACTATTTGTGTAATAATTTTAATGGAACCGGAATCGTTAGGCGGAACCGAAACCGGAACCGGAACCGGAAAATTTCTCACGATTCCCAACCCTATAGATGAGAACCCTGCTGTCACATTTATTTATTTATGTATTTAGTTACTTACCAAGATCAGTCTTGTACAACCAAGGGGAGTATTTCCCCTCTGACAGCCAAGCTGTGTCAAAACCTGTCATCCGGTGATGACTGGACTTCTGATGCTTGTCAGGGGCAGGATGCGCACTTAGACTTGGAGCAGGAGAGCTACTCCGGCTTCTACTCGCAGTAGAGCGAGTGTTGCCATCTCCAGTTCCATGTGAGCGTTTAAAAAACGCAAATAATTTTCTCTGGGTTTCGTCTGTTTGACGCGACATATTTCCCGCCGCACGCTCTGTCCGCTAGTGCTCATCTGTATGTGACGCAAGTGTTTGTGCGTGCGTGCGCACTCACTGGAATAATTGTAAACGCGCAAACACAGACAGAAAAGACATGCCATCGTGGAAATAAGATAAATAACATATTACTTAAGGGCTATTTAGTTTGTTTAATAAAATAACAAATTGTAATCTGGCGCTATAACGAAAATCAAATCAAATTTACTTGACCTTCAAGGGGGGCGGGGCGAGCCGTTAGGAGGGCGGGGCGCCCCCCTTATATAATGGTAGGAGAAACACTGAAACGTAGTCACGTTCAATTGCAAGAGAGTATAGCCTAAAAAAAAGAAGCCCTTCACATACGCACACACACACGCACACACACACACACACACACACACACACACACACACACACGCACGCATACGCACGCATGCACCCTCGTCTCTCTCACGCGTCAGACCAATCGCGGCAATGCATCACATATGCTTTAACTTTTATGTAGCCACGCAACAATAATTTCAGCATGCATTCACTGTATTCACTGGGACGTGATGTTGTGTCGCGATTTTTCGAACGGATGCTTCACCTAAAATGCACCGCAATGCTAGTGATGCAAGCCAAATGCAGCGTTCTATTGAAAATGAATGTATGTATTTCTGCCGTACCAAACTGCAATGAAGCAACTGGTATGACTGGGGCGTCACTCTTCCTCACGCACGGCACGATTACACACACACGCACACGCACACCCACAGGTTGCTAGGTTACCTTAGCAAATAGGCTCACCCCAGAAATTATATATTATTTGTTAGTAGCCTAATGGTCAATGCTGCAGGTGTAGAAATCTACATAAAATATATTTACTTTGATGTCAGGGCTAGATTACAGCATGAAACCTGTTGTGCATATTAATAAATTAAATAGCTTTTCCTCTTCATTTTCGTTATGCTTTATTAGTTTTGGATGTTTAAAAACACACCATTTTTTTTTAAATCTGATTAATCGATCGATTAAGTGCTAGATTAATCGATTACAAAAAGAATCGATAGCTGCAGCCCTATTCCCCGCACACACTAACACAATTCACCTCAGCACTTTCCACTCTCCCTATTAACACTGTAACACTCAAACTAAGACGTGAGTAGTGTATCTCCATTTTTGTTTTCATCTTATTTAATTTTTTTGTTTTGCGTCTTTGACTTCAGTTTGTTTTGCCATTTTCTTTTCTTTGCCCCAAAATTTTGACTGTTTTCTTATCTTGTTTATGGGAATATCCTGAATCTGTTACTTTTGAAATGAAAATGAATTTGAATTCAATTTGTTATTATGTTTGATGTGTTTATCAACCAGAATTGAGAGTTGATTGTGGTTAATTTTTTTTTTTTTTAATTTGTTAGTTTTTCCTTTCTTCTGTGAAATACAACATTCTTTTTTAAACCACATCCTATGTTCTTTGTGATTTTTATATTGAATTTCATCTTGACTCTGAGTTGATTTATGTAACGAGTGGCATTTCATGCTATCTGGGTTATTTGTTTAAAATATGACAGGATTGCCTGTCTGGCGCCCAAATTAATTGACCGAAATCTAAATTAAATAATTATTTGATTTTTTAAATTTATTTATCGGGCCGTCACTGTTACAAGTATCAGAGTGGTCCTATGTGATATGTGATGGTATTCGATTAGGGTTTGGTGTAAAACAAACCGAAACAACTTGTTTTTATAATCTTCATATCTCACAATTTGTTTGCCTTTTCTGGGCGAGGCAGAGTGAACGGCAGAACTGTGCTAAGAGAACTGTGCTAACAGCCAAGGTCAGGATTTTCATTAAATAAATATTTTGGTTTGTTTTTCACCAAACCCTATTGTATACCCCCTGAACACTTGGAATATATGACATATGTTGCATCGGAGCATTCTGTGATACTTTTGCATCTTTCTTAAAAAGCTTGATGCTGTTTGCTTTTTACTGGCATTATATGGATGATCGTGAATGGGACCTTCCTTAACATTTCTCCTTTTGTGCTCTGAAAAAGAAAAATGGCATACGGCATTAGAACAACACGGTGAGCGAATTATGAAATTAAAATTTTAGGGTGAACAATTAAGCTTCACTGAATGAACAGAGAGTGCATTGATGGAGATCCTACTTCTGCTTTTCACAGACAGGCCAGTTTGAGAAATAAATTTGGTTTCTCTTGGGTGTGAGGTGGCAATAGGAAATGAGAGGCACTACCCTCAGGGCATTGGCATTTTACTGGAAAGACATTATGTGGTTGAGTCTGTGTACGTTAATGTTTTGGATGGATGGAAGGAAGGTACCTCAATTTCCCCCCCCCCAAGGTTTAAAAAAAGTTCCAGGGTATGCAGTGCATATGGCCTTGGGCGGATTGGGGCCCCCATACATTAAGCTATGACATAATTTGCTTCATTACTGTACGGCTTCATTGAAGCGCATTCACAGACATACAAACAGTCACTCGCTCACATCAGAGATCGCACAGCGCACACACACAACCATTCAGGAACACAGAAACCTGTTGTCAACGCTGCCTGCGACTTTTATTAAAATAGCTAGATCTAACGACCCGTAGACAAAATAACTGACGAAAATAACCATAATTTTTACCATTCCAGTGTCCTTACGGGGTGGTTCTTGGCCGTCACATCGTGATTTTAAAATAGTTTAATGCAAACCTAAGCTGTGGATTAGGGATGCACGATATTGGATTTTTGCCGATATTCGATATGCCGATATTTTTCAACTCATTTTGGCCGATGCCGATATCGATACCGATATGTTTATTTTTTCCCTTTGTTTGGAAACAACACCATTTTGAGCAAAACATTTTTTTTTTTTTTTTCATTCTGGTTAAATTCTTTCATTGGTCATTCTTGCTAAAAGGATACTTGTTAAAGATAAATAAATTCTAATAAAGTTATTTTTATAATAAGAGTATATTTTCTCTAAAAATTATAATAATAATAAAGTCAGTGATTTTTCATCCCAGACAGATTCAGTTGTAATCTACATATTTTATTTTTGGATTTAATGTTTGTGCCTATGTGGGGGTGGCATGGCATCAGTTGATGCTGTCTTTAGCTTCAAATAAAAAAAATATAAAATTATTTTAGTGCTCCTTGGATTATTTTTCATCATCCATTTCATAAAATTTTATTACAGATTAATAAACTGTATATACAAGTATTTAATTTGAAACAGTGTCATGTTTGTGATTTGACATCATTACTGCTTTATTTATTCAGAAAAAAAAGTAACTTCAATTTATTTGTGTATTCTACTTTTCATTTTATTACTGTAACAACAGCGCCCCCCTCTACATATATATAACATTTTAGAGGGGCGGGCACTAGGACCTGTAGGAGGCTTCTGCTGCTGTGGAGGCTGCTGCGCGTGCTAGAGAGTGGGGAGACGCAATTGTTTTTGGCTAGTTTTGTTGTGAAAACCCGGCAACCCTATGTTGTCAGTCACGTCCTTCTGTACATTCACAAATTCAAGGCAGTATTTAAAAACGGTCAATATAAATAACCATACATGCAATGTATGTGCTTGTTTTTGCTTCAAGAATGACCACACGGCTGACATGATCTTATCACTATAGAGATCGCTAAGATGTGACCAACTGGACGGCAACGTCATCAGAATGCAAAGAATTATGGGTACGTTTGGCCCGTTTACATGGCCTGGCATAGCAGGCTAGTGTTCTGGCATGAAAATAATTAAACATTAGAGAGAAAAACAGAATATAATCCTACAAAATGCAGCGGGCTAAAGAAAACATTGTCGGACCATATCGCCCAAAACTAAATCCTAATGCAAAGACGAGATCTGATGAGAAAAAGGGAATCAAATGACTGGATCCTTACGAGCTGAGCGACTGGTCAAGGGACGTCAAACTGTTGCCCAACTTCCAGCACCCATATATATACAACTACATGATATTAAGTGTTGTTAGTGCGTACACACACACGCGAAGTTTTCAGAATTCAAGTCGCTGCAGTCTATGACCTGGAGATTGTAAAAGTGGGGCAGAAAACTGTCGTCCGTTCAAAGTTATGCTAAGTTTTAAGCACCACACTCCTCGCTCTCTCATCTATCTGCATACAGTCAGAATTCAACAAACCTGCGTGCGTGTGTGTGTGAGTGAGGCCGGCTACACACTGCAAGCGCGGCGTGTCCGTTTTTATTTCGGCTCCCATGTTAACAGGTTAGAGCGTGCACACTGCCTGCGTGAGACGCGGAAAACGCGTGCATGCTAGAAATAGAACAGACGCCTATCTTTCACGCGACACGCAAGCGTGTTGAAAGCGTTTAACATGAAGTATGGGCCTTCCACTACGTCACCTAGCAGCAGCATCGCCGCGTCAGACACACTTCTGGTGTGCAGACACAGAAAACGCCACGCTCACAGTGTGTAGCCAGCCTGAGAGAGGGGGGAGCGGGCGAAATCGAACAGTGGACACATAAAAATATACTCCGTCATTTTGTTCATACAGGACATCATTCAAACTGCAAAGTGTTTACTTATTTGTATATCCCGTTCTTAAGCTTTATGCCACTTCTATCGTGAGAACGACTATTACAGTTTATAACACAGCAGGTAGACGGCATCTTGAACACTGCGTTCTTCCCTCCATGCAAAGAAGTCTGGCGAGTGGCGACCGGCGCCCGTTTGTTCCCAAAATGCTTTACGTTTACCACTGGGAATATGTCATGATGACGACACATTAGCAATCTCTATAGCACTCCTTGCACATGTGAGTTATTGCAGGCTCGTATCAACACGTTATCATATTGGCAAGGCATATCAGCATAATTTTTTCATATCAGCCGATGCCGATTTTTTTATTTTATGCATTTATCGGCCGATTGCGATGTCGTGCCGAAAATATCGTGCATCCCTACTGTGGATTATCCCTTACTTATGACTAGGGATGAAACGATTACCGGTTTCACGATAAACCACGATAAAATTTAATGACGGTTAGTAATATCGTATAAAATTTAATTATCATTAAAACCGCGTGTGATTATCAAAATTGTGAAATCTCGCGGTAAATCTTGTCCAGTCAGCGTCAGTCTGTCGCAGCGCACCGCTGTTTTTGAATGAGAAGAAATGGAAGAAGACAGTGACAGCACTCTGGGGATTGTTCAGCCTCTAAAAGGACCAAATCTGAGGTGTGGTCATATTTTGGCTTTTACAAAAGTCCTGAGGGAAACTTAATCGAAGATGGTCACCCTGTCTGCAGAACATGCCAGAAGAAAGTCACTGTAATAGGGGGAAACACTTCAAAACTACAAACGCAAGGCAAGTGGACTTTGACCTCAATACCAAAACTACGTCTGGCAAATTATAACGTGAAGCGAACGAACAAATTCAGACAAGACTAGGGTGACATTTAAGGGATAATAATCAGGGCTTGACATTAACAACCGCCATTTGCGGGTGTAACGTTATTTCGGCTGCACACTATTGCCACTCTGGCTGTTGAACTTATTATAGTCTTCTCAAAAGCCGTCTGTTATAATCGCGTTGCGCATTATAACCACTCACACGTGTTTATATTGAGTTTATGAATGCAATGTCTCATAATCAGAGGCGTTCAGATTAGCGGAGTTTTGTTCAGAGTGCGCGCCGCTCTCTCTCTTGCTGTAATCTACACTCAAAGCAGAGATAAACATGTGCTGTACGCAGGAGATTCACTCATCATACAGTGGTTGACTGTTTTTGTTCTATTTCAGCAGCGAAAATAGTTTAAAAAAACACAGCAGAACCACAGCGCATCTGATATGACAACGCTGGCGAATTTAGGGACGTCTCTAAAGTTAAAACATTGGTAACGTTATACACGTTTCAAACTTCAATAGCATTTGAAGAGAATGACAGTCATAAAACTGACTGTAAAGTGATCATTTAGGTGTCAGGTATGATGCACACATTTTGATATTTAATAAAATAAACTGTCAAATCATATGGAAATATGGATATGCATTATTTCACTAGGATACTGTTTGGGCTCTAACACAAAACATGCTAGATTTAAATGCATCATTGCTGAACACTGATGAGAATATTGCTTGACAATATATTTACAGAGATAATATTAGAGATTATATTTACGACAAATTATTATTATTTATGCATTATGCGTTGCTATTGACGACGGCCATTAAGGAAGGAAATCCCACAGAATCTAGCTTAAAAAAGTGCATAGAACTGCTTTAGTTATTTGTTGTTTGTTGAATTTCAAATTTAAAACTTGTTGAAATGTTTTAAGTGTGTGCATCTGTTCTTTTTGAATACTTTCATCTCGTTTGAACAAAACCGTGATAATATTGATAACCGTGATAATTTGGGTCACTATAATCGTGATGTCAAATTTCCATACCGTTTCATCCCTACTTATGACAGTTTCGTTCTGGTTGTGAAAAGTTTTTGGGTAGAGTTATGCCACTCAAGGTTGCATTTATGCAGCACTCATTGGTTTATTAAATTTATTTGATAACTTGCTCAATAGACAATTTTAAACTATTACTACTCGTGTTGGATCTGGATGGCCTGTTACTATATAGAGATTATGTATTTATCAGGCTACTCGGATGAACACAATGAGATGTAGTGAAGCAATGTGTTACAGACGTTCACTGCAGTCAACGCCTCTCTCTTATCTCATTTATTTCTTTGTTCTTTCTAGCTGTTTTTAAAAATATATGTATTTTATCTTTTTTTTAATTTTATTGTTTGATCATTTGACCCGAATGGCAAATCTTCACCATTCATTTTAAAGCTAGATGGCAGAAGAGTTCGAAGTTAATGTATAAAAAGGATAATTCATGTTGTTTTGTTTTGTTTGTGATTTTGGGATGTTTTGGTTTGTTTGCCTATTACACATATATTCGTTGTGCATTTCATATGAAGCTTCAAAAGTTTCAAAGGTAAGAAATTTGTAATAGTAGATGCGTTAAATGCGAATACCTGCAGGGTCCAAAGAAGAGGCGGCATATTTTAATATGCATAAGTTAAAAGCAGAGAGTGAACGGACACACACACACACAGCATATTTTAAAAACCCTATTATAAAATGTGTATTGATTTGCAACATATTAACATCATCAATAATAAGAAAATTGTTTTGTGAGAGCAGCTAATGCGTTGATTGGTGCGTGTTGCATGTCATAATAACATTCCAGTTGAAGATAATGAGGAAATTGTTGTCTTTCATTGCTCCCGTTGCCAAGTTCATTTCGAATGGCTTCATTATCACACACAAGTGCCCGGCTCCCACTAAAGTCCCAATTTCAAGTGCTCTGCCCTTCTGAGGATATTGAAGAGTACTGCAAAAGATGCTCATTTCTGATTGGAATTCACCCATACATAATGTAAATGGTTTTCTTACAGCTATCATTTGGCTTCAGAAGACATTGATTCATTCACTGGAGTCATATGGATTATGGTCTTGTATGTGCTTTACGGCACTTCAGAATTTTGAGTCCATGCATTATATTATCGATTTACAGAGATTAATTAATTTTTCTAAAAAATCTTTGTTTCTGTTCATCTGAATAAAGTCATTTACACCTCGGATGGCATGAGAATGAGGGAATGATGAGAGAATTTTCGTCTTTGGGTGGAGTATGCCTTTAAAGTCTCCTCCTTTGGCCCTCAGATATATGACTGAACTCAAGCCAGAATAAAAAAAAAAAGGACAAATACATAATATGTATTATTTTTTATTTATTTATATATATTATTTTATTGATTCATTTTTATTTTGATTGGCTGGAAGGCAAGTATTAAAACTGTTTAATGCGCAGGTAGTTTCAGTCAGTTTAATCACCATCCTAAATTGTGCTGTCCTCATTAAAACACACACACACACACACACACACACACACACACACACACACACACACACACACACACACACACACACACACACACACACACACACACACAGCTGTGTTTCTCACGGGTCTTTAAAGTTTTGCATTCACTGAATTCATTTTGATCAAATTTGAGATCGTAGAAAAATCTTAAATAACTTGAAAAAAGTCTTGATTATCATTGTAAGAGAGCTTAAATTTGGGCTTAAATATGACCTATTGTGATTATTGTCGACAGACTCGAGCGTGTGGAGTATGTCAGAAACTGAACGTGCATCTATATGCTAGGGCTGCGCAATATATCGAAATGATCGAAATATCACAAATGTTCATATCGCGATATACATATCGCAACGGCACACAATATGAATGATGAATGATTGATTTTAACAGGCTACTTTAACATTGTGAAAAGTGTACGTTTTAGGTTGACGCATACAGCAGAGAATAGACTGGGCACACAACTGTTACTTATGTGACTTGCTTGACGTTAAAAAGAGTTATTAAACGAAAATGGCTGTCTTGATGAGTATTCATGTAAAGTAAACACAGTCGTTTATGCTGGGTGCCTTTGTAACCCTTTAATCAGATTTAGCTTGAAGTAAAGGCGAAAAAAATATCTACAGAGTCTGAGATCACCAAACACCTATAATACCTCTTAAGTGTTGTTTGGAGTCTCGGGTTCGGGGTCTGACAAAAAAAAAATTGGTTATGTCTCTGCACTTAAAAAATATCTCAGTTTAGTCACTTGAATAATGCGCATACACACAGTTATCAGTTTCAATGAAAATCATTTGTATTCACTGTTACTTCTTTCTTTTTCTTTCTTTCACTTACTGTATTGCAATATGGTTGCAATTTTCTTCCTTTTCACATGTAACAAAGAAAATGTTCTCAGTGGATCACCCTTCACCCCTTGAACAGTAAAGGTGACACTCAATAATTACAATTTTGAAAATGAAAGAAATAATAATAAAAAATATATATATATAATAAAAAAAAATAACAATAACCCCAACAGTCAATAACAAAATGTATATGAATACCGCAGTCCCAAAAGCAATAAGAATGTGTGTGACACAGTTCAGTTTGTTTGTGTGTATGAGAGCCTACAGAGTCCTCGCAGGAACGAACGATGAAGAAACTTTTCCGTCCTCATGACGGAAAATCCAATGATGACACAGTCCATCCGTAGTGAAGAGGATGGATAAAGTTAAGCGACAGCCAAAATGCGGCTCGCATTTCTCTCACCACGAGCTGGCACACAAGTGACGTCAGCAACCATCGAATAAACTCACATAACATTGACCGCTTTAAACTTACAACATTATTTTCACAAAACAATAATACAACATGTTTAACTCCTCTAATACTGTAACAAAAACAACTTTATGCCCGATTCACGAATGGCATTAATCATCCACATCATCGTCTATTAACAAATTAATATAATTAACAAATATACAGAAAATAAGAATGATTGTGACTTACCTAATGCAAATGACACAGTTCAGGCATTTAATTAATCAAGAAATAACGAGGATGGATAAAGTTAAGCGACAGCCAAAATGCGGCTCGCATTTCTCTCACCACGAGCTGGCACGCAAGTGACATCAGCAAACATCGACGCACTTCTCTAGTATTCAACTGCATTTCGCAACTAAATACAAAGATATACATATATATATATATAAAATGTATTTTACATGCCTGAACTTGCTATGCATTAAGGAAGAGAGAAAAAAAATACATAAATGCATGTGGATAAAGAGACAATTATTCTCAAGTATTATTATTAACAGAAATCGTAAATCAACTCAATCATTTTGAGTGGGTTACACTTTCACATCTCTAGTTCGGTTCATTTGGTTCGAACCAAGGGCAAACAATTATACATTGTAGAATTTTTCAGCCTTTTTGGTTCCTTTTCACGCCACACTGATTGCTTTGGTTTAAAAAAATTAGGAGCACAGTCAAAAATTTAGGAGCACTTTCTGATCAATAACACGCATTCCACTTATAACTTTCCCATTACAGGACTAACTTTGTCCCTTTAAATTAATGTCCAGGGGCATTTTTACCATTTATAAGAGCAATGTTTTCTAATCTTATTAAATATATGGATCATCTTATCAATTTCTTCAATTAAAATAGAGAAGTTGTTTTTAAAATGTTAATTTAAACAATAAATTCAGTTAGAGCAATGAGACACAATTAGACTGTTACCAGTCTAATTAAATCAGCATCAAAAGATCCATCTTTGCAGTGTAGAAGTGGCACAGCAGCTCTATCTGAAGTGGTGTTTAGACTGTTTAAGATGACGGGACGCGCACAGCTCATGGGTAAATAATGTTGTATGAATGTTTTAAATATACGTTTTTTAATTTAGAAATGGGTTATGTACAAGTTAAACTTTAAAAGTTTGATATTTTAAATAAAAAGTTCATGCAAAGTATAAATATGAAAATAAAACCGCCAGTAGGTGGCGTCTATGTGTGAGTCATTGATTCAATCGTTCAAATGCAGATTCATTCGAACAGAACCACTTGGAGATGCGCAACAGTTCTGGTGTAGTTTTGATTTTCACGAAATAAACAGTATTGTGGCTAAAACGTTGTTACTTATCATCAGCTTGTCTATTGGACTTTTGTACAAGATCAGTATCACATTTGCAATCATGCTAACTCGGAGCAATAGCAGTCAGTAACTTTTGGCGCTCTGGCGCTTAATGCATGCGTCTTGCTAAAACGTTGTCACTTAACATCAGCTTGTCTATTGGACTTTTGTACAAGATCAGTATCACATTTGCAATCATGCCTACTCGGAGCAATAGCAGTCAGTAACTTTTGGCTCTCTGGCGCTTAATAAACAGAACTGCACGCGTCTTGCGGAAGAACGTTGCAGCCGGATCTACTTCTCTCTGTTTATGTCTATGGCGAGTCACACAGGGACTGTGCTCCTCCGCAGCGCTGCGACCCAAACTGGAATAAAATAGTCAGAATATAAACACTTATTATCTGTGTACCGTAGTGATTCAGGGTAAGATAAAAACACGGTTTGGAAAATGGATTCATGATGTATTCTCATATATACATCTAGTAATTTTTAAACACGAGAAAAGTTGTGGACTGCAGCTGATAAAAATAAATTAAATTAAATCAAGAACTCATCCAGGGGCTTTTTTAAATTATTATTTATTAATTCATTTTTGGTGGCATTTTTGCCCCAAGCCCCCGTTAATTTCCGACCTTGTTTATGATAATCCAAATGTGGTATTTCTAAGTGATGCACCGATCATGATTTTACATGGCCGATTCCGATACTGATTTTTTTCAAGAAAACTGGCCGATTCCGATTTCTGATTTTTTTTTTTACACAATAAAGTAATGAAAGTATACATGAAAAAGATGTTTATTTGGTATTTAACAGGC